>NC_090714.1:605000-905000 GCF_040954835.1 Lepisosteus oculatus
TTGTTAAAGCAACCTGTTATAGGAGGAGAGAAGAAAATATTTGCATCTAATTCTGCCCAGATGGGGAAGGGCAGATCAGACCCTGTGCTTGCATGAGATTGTGGTTGCCTGAATTCCTGTCTTAATGAATAGCAGGACAAGCCCTGTAACAATATAAACAATGCAGTTTACTTTCACCTTTTTCTTCTGCACGTCCTGTGTCTTCAGCACTATTCACAGTTTAGAATTCCCTCTGTGCTTTTCTGTGTATTTTACGTAACAGTTTTAATCAAAACATCTTAGAAACACCTTTACAGTTTGTGAGAAATCAACAGTTCATAAGGCACTGGATATTAATATCAATCCTATACTGTGATCATAATAACAATGCTTAGCTCAAAGTCTATTTGTAATGAGTGCTTAAATAATAAAAAGTCCACAACACGGGCAGCATTGCTGTGGTGCAGTACTGGGGCCCCGGTTCAATTCCTGACTTGAGGTGCCATCTGCATGGGGTTCCCGTGTTTTCTCTGTGTTTGTGTGGGTTTCCTCCCATACTCCACAGACGTGTTGGTCTGATTCCTGAGTTGAAAACTGGCCCTGGAGCGTCTCTGTCTGCATGTGTGTGTGACCTGTGATGGATTGGCTTTGTACCCATTGTTTGCTGGATCCCTTAAAAGCCTACGTATGTCAGACTATCGAATAATCTAAGAGACAAACAAGTAAAACCAATAGCAATATGAGGTCATTACGTATGTGGTTTACAGGATGATTGGGTGTTTGGACAGAGATGTCCGGGGAGGCCCATCTGTGAGCGCAGCTGAGCTCCTTGAGTCTGTGGGCATGAGGCCCAGCCAGCTCATAGAGAAGTAACTGACAGTGGCTCCTGCAGAGGAGATTCTGAGCACACCCTGAGGAGGAAGAGAGACGACTGGCGGGAGGGATGTGTGGCCCTGGATCTCACAGGTCTCACAGCAGAGTGGGCAGTGATATCTCTGAGGAATACGGGAGGGTGGCTGGGCCCCAGGGTGCCCTCTCTTTGCCTCGTCATAGACTTTGTGATAATGGGTGACACAGTTTTTAGAGCTCTAGATAGTATTAACTGCATGAGCAGTGTGCTGCGTCTCAGGGTGCCCGGTTACAGACACCAGAAAAAGAAACTATCAATCCAACAAAGGCAAGCAAGCAGTAGCTTTTTTTAAGTAGTATTTCTTGGTGTGCAATGTATATAGTAAAGCAGGAAAAAACATAACTATAAATTATCACACCCTTCCATGTTGCTGTTCAACATCTCTCTTTGTCATTTCAGGCAACATTTTCCCCATTTAAAGTATGTCTCTAGCTCCTCCTATAGAGGTAAACCATTCAGGTTGGTGTATCTCACAATGAGTATTCGCAAACAAAATTATACATGCTATATTTTACAAATGTATGCAATATTTAAAGAATCTGCTTTGTCTACCTAATTTATCTTACTCAGAATTAATTGTTCTTTCCCAGACCTGGAGAACATTTTCCTTCAGGCCCAATAAAGACACCTATTGTGGGATTGCTCTGGTTCTTTGGGGGCCCTTTAAGCAGGAGGTAAGTGTTACTGGTATCTTTTATTCTGTATAAAAGTTTGGAATCATATAAAAGATATTTAGATTTGACTTTTTATTTTATGTTTTATGTTACTTCACATGTGTACCCACAAAGCACAAAGTAAGTTAGAATCTATTGTTTGGTTGTAAATGTTTGTTTATCTCTTTGTAGTGTTCTTTGTAGTAGTTCTGGCTATAGCATAGTGTCTGCAGGCTGGAGCCAGCTCTGTCACAATGTTAGAAAACATGACATATAAAGGCTAGCTTTGAGACATTTGTAATTTGAGAGTTGTGCTTGATAAATCTAAGGTTTTGACTTGTTTGAAGAATTCCACTGATGCTATACGCAAGCCCAGGAAAGAGAGCAGGGGTGTGGAGTGTTAAATTGCAGCTGAAAGAGTAGTGTAGAGAAGAGGGGGTTTAGCCTTATGGGGCATTTTGGAATTTTCTGGAAGAAATGGTTCCTGTAAGAACAGCAGGGGCATTCAGAGTGTATTTGGGACACATCTGCATAGAGAAGTTGTGGAGTATTTAGACCAGGGAACTGGGAGTCAGGGAGCTCAAAACAGACCAGAAAAAAACACTTCAGCAACACAAACTAAACGACTAAAACACCACATCCATTCTTAGACACTTGTATCTCAAAGCTGGAAGCACACAACATAAAATACATGTCAATAAGCATTTCGTTGCACTTGTGCATGGGACAAATAAACTGAACTGAGGTGACTGATCACACAAGATGGTATTTCCTATGCCCTGGTAAGTGAGATCTGGTGGTCACACGCTGCAGAGTATCCTGTGTTATCAGAAACTGCAAGAGACATTTGAATAATGTGACATTTTTCTACAAGGTTGTGTGAAGCAACCTTTTCTGTACAGGTTTACATTAAGAGCAGAAGCCATCTAGTCTTGAAGTTGAGTGGGATCTGTAGATTACCCTCAGAAACACAGCCAGGACTGGAGGTTTCCTGCTGCTGGAAACAAGCACACTCAATGCCCCTTACTCAGGTGGGCAGCATAGCACTTTAATTATTAAACAAAATACTTTTTGTTTTCAATTTGATGAGAGAAGTCAGCTGTTATTGAGATATCTGTTGGTTCTCTTTTTTCCTCTTTAAGCATAGCGCGATCATTAGAATGGTCTTTGGAGCTCTGTTGAAAACACTTGAGCCCCGTTGTTCCCAGCTGTCACACTGTGCTGTAGGATAGTGGTTGTCAAATCATTTAGCTTCTAACATCTGATAGCATCGGACTACAAGGTAGTAATGGTACTATGATTTCCTTACAAAACAATTTTAGGCTGTGAAAAATGCAATAGATCATTCACTTTCGGTTTCAGAGTGATCTTACAAGATCATTATTGTAAGGACATGTAAACACTACTTCACAAACGACCCTGCGGTGTACCGTATCTGCTGGAATTAAATGGAAGTATTGTTTGATAAAGAAGACTTGCCATATTTTTTTGGCTCCCAAGTCAGACCTTGATTTAACTTTTGTTTTTGTTTTGAATACCTTGATGGGTATGGTATGACACGTTGATGGCATAAAGGTGCTGGCATTGTGCCTACTGTGCATGAACACAGAACACTGAGACAAACTGCTGTTCCTGGAGACTAAGCCAGAGGCTTCCTTCTCGTGGCTGGCGAGGCTGTATGTGAAGTGTCGATGGGAGCTGGACTCCAACCTGTGAAGATGGGACAGAACTTGGCGCGAGGCTGGGCTCAGTATCGCCAGCAGGGAAGGTGGCAGCTGTAGGGTTAAGGAGCACGTTGAGCAAGACTACTGGTGGGATTTGAGTTTCTCTATCATTGCGGCTGCCCATTTCTCCAAAACCCGAAGGAGATATTTCTGCAATGCTCAGACCGCCCTGCTAGGACCCCTTTCCCAACGCCACCTCAGTGGGTTGATCTGAACCGTTCTGCAGTTTCTTATTCGCATGATATACAGTTGGTCTGCAGTGGTTCATGTGGTCGTCTTGAAAGAAAATGAACGTACTGTACAGTGATGATCAGAAGATTGGACAGAGCTCAGCAGTCATTGGGAACATTGTTGGAGAGCTCTTCTGAAGTGTTTTAACTGTTGTAACTCTACTCAGAGTTTGTCCCTTGTGAACTAGAAATCACCTGAATCATTACCTTTCTACAGTGAGATGTGGTCCCAGCAGCCCCACTACACAACAGACCAGGTCTAACATCCCAGGCTTACCAGGACCAGCTTTTGTTAGTTTCTAGATCTCTTGAGAACAGCCCAGATAGTGGTAACACTGATATCAGAAGGTAGTATACAGTGCCTGCAGCCCACGTGCTGTTACTGGGTACTGGGTACTGTAACTATATGAAGAATCAGGCCTTTCTGTGAGAGCTTGTCATGTTAACCCAGAAATGTGGCACTCTTTTTAGGGAAAAAAGGAAACTAATAGACCTACTTTGCAAGTTCAATAGTTCTGCACTAAATTGATCAGATACATGCATTTCTCTTATACAGAAACAGAAAGTGAATAGAGAATGTTAACAGCAATGCAACTCCTGTGTAAGCACTTCTCGGAAATCATGAGGAGAGATCTGTAGCGATTTAACCTTGACATTTGTTGTATCTTAAGAACTTACTGAAAAGACCATGATTTCAGTGTGACTACAGGCCAAATTACTTCAGTCCCTCAAGAATTACAAATGATGCTTTATATTGTAACAGCTTTGTGTAGGTTTGAAGGGGGGCTGGGGATGGATATACAGCATATGAAGCCGAAAGCTGTTTCTCTTAGTTTTCTGAATTGTTTAGAAAATACAAACTGTACCAATTTGATTGAAAAGCAAAAATCAAATTCAGTCTAGTGTTTCTTGAAAGGAGGAGAACTGGAAAGAAAAATCTTTGAAATTCTCCCTTGGCAGATGTTGTGTGTTATCCAAATTAATAATGCAATCTTTCCTGAGTGCACTATAGCTTGCAGATTCATCAGAGGTCAAGTGTGAAATGGAATGTATTACACATTACAGTTTTTTGTGAGTGTCACGCTGATTTGCTGTGTGATGAATTTCCTGATAATCTAAACACCTGTAATATCATTTGGAAATGTTTGTAATGATTCTATTTGAAAAACTGGAACATTCCTCTCACCCTCTTTCTTTTTTTTGGAAAACTAGTATTTAATTAATCTGTTTCTGTTTATGACAGAAGAGCTTTACTTCAGTCTATACTGTAGTATCAAGTATTATCTAAGTGCTTACTCGGAAACTTTCGGTGTCAGAAACAGACTGGTGGTCGGGAGGTGTATTCCGTATCGGGCAGTGCAGTGAGTCGCAGAGGCTGAAAGGCCTAATAGGGTGCTGAAGTCCGTAAATCTGAGCGTTAGATATCAGCACTGTTTCCTCAGTGCACTACAGCTTGCAGACTGACATCATTAGCACTCAAGTGTAACACTGAATGTATGTAACAGTACAGAAGACTTTGGCAATGCTGTTCTCAATGCTGTGTCACGCAGTAAAAAGCAATGTGGATTATTCGGATTAACCTGAGTATTTGTTCACTTTTGCAGCTATACGTAACCTGTTAAATTTCTCCATAAGACACCCCTGAAGTAATACAGAATCATTGTAATGAAACACTTGATGCATAATTGACATGTAATTGTAGGAAGCCAGCCTGGAAACTACTTCCCCATGTATATCGAGAAAACACTTAACATGAAGAGTTCTGCTGTGATGTATGTGTAGATTTATTTTTAGTTGGTTAAAATGGGCAATAGTTTTGACATAGCGAGATGTTTTTATTATTAAGAGATAGTTTCCAATGGACAATAGTTGATGTATTCATAAAGAACAAGTATGATTAAACAGCAAATGAACAAATTAATTCCCAAAGGTCAATTAATTCTCAATTTGACTTAGCTACAGCCCCTCTTTTTTATCAGTGGCACCTTATTTTAAAATGCATTACACCCAGCCTTTTAAGTAAATGCCTGAAGAAACACAGTAATCTGTTTAAAAACCTTGTTCCAGATTTGGCTGTGGGTGTTCTTTATGTAGAAGCAGTCTGTCACATCTTCATTTTGTTAGACCAGAGGTCTTATATAAACCACCTTAACTTTCCACTCAAATTTGTGAAATCATTCAATTTTGTTTTAACTTGAGCAAGAGACCTTATTTAAAAGATTAGTGTACCTCAGCAGACAAAATGTAATTACACTACTTGACCTCTCCCTGTCTTTTCATGGTTTATCCTGCAAGAAGTTATTAAAAAGTTTTAGTTAATTCAAGGACAAATAGGAATGTTAAATATCTTATCAAGATCCACAAAATATCCAAATCATCAATTCATTTGAAGATTTCTTAAACCCCCAATCTTTTCTGTGAAGACATGTTTTAAATTTTCCTTTTTGAGAATTTGGGGTGTTTTTCTCTCTTCGCGATTGCAGTCCTGTATTACTGTGAAGTCCTTGCTCCCTCTTCTTTGTCCTACAGCAGGACAGGACAGAGGGATCTTGCAGTGCTTCCTGTGCCCTTTAATCCGTGTTCATCCCACAGCGCTAGAGGAGCTCCTAACTTCCAGAAGTGTTAGAGGCGGACGAGGTCATTGCTTCAACTTTGTAAAGTCCTACACAGAGCGAAATATACTTCAGAGCAGTGATGCACACTAACTCAGAACACACACCTTACAAAATCTAGATTTGCACGCAGTTTGCACACAGAACAATTGGGTTACAGAATGAAAAGAATAAAAACATTTTTGTTCTGTAAAAAAGTCCTTTACTTTGTCAAGTCTGTAAACCAATATAGTATTTGTAGTTTTCCTCATCTTTATATAATATTAGAATATTACAACATTATTTCAAATAAAATCATTTCTGCTTGGAAAAAAGTCTGTAATTTCTAAGTTAACAGTACATAAAAAATACACAATTTAGCAAAGGTGTCCACGATTCTCTTTGTGCCATCAATCTCAGCATATTTGAAGAGAAAGCATTAACAAAGTTACATAACCCTGGTCGTACTGCCAGGTAGCGTCAAAAGGACAATGAAAATTAACATTTCAACAAGCCTGATTATTTTTGTGTTTAGTCGGACTGGCAACTTTTCTTTATAGCTGTAGACACACACACCACCTCAACAGTGATGAGTTCAACTCAAACTAAAGGCTAGATGCTGCTCTTTTGAATAAAAAATCCATGAATTTCTTCCTTTATCTCCATTTTGCAAACATAGCCTGTTTGGTCACTGTAAGAGGCAGCTCCCAGCGCATTATTGAAGTACATTTATCCACACACAGATGGGTTTCAAACATGCACGCACAAAACCCGACACCTTTATGCAAAATGTTTTCGTGCAGCATCATCGACACAAATGTAAGTGGCAGCCGACGCGGAGGCTGCTGGACAGTGTGAGTGGAAAATCGGATCTTGTGGGAAGGGTTTGCTGGGCTTGACCCTCGCTGCCTCAGACAAGCGAGTGTGAAATCCACATGAAAGGTAAGCAGCTGATAACACTTTGGTACAAAGGGAATATTATTTCTTTTTCCCATTTTTTCCCCTTCACTTTTATCTTTGAACCCTCTCTTGTCTTGTTTCACCTTTTTTGTTGTTGTTGTTCTCCTTTGTCTCTTCGTCTTCAATAAGACACGTACCAGCCTCTTGATTCGAAACCAAACTCAACTTTATTCTTTATTTATGAACGCAGCAAGTGATACTAGCGGATGATAGGAAAAGCATTATGTTACCAAGTCTCTTTCTTTTTTTCCTCTGCCTTTCTCGGCGCAGGCTGGTCCATTGATCGAACTTGCTCAGCTTAGCTGTTATTTGAAAGCCAATTGATTTATTTATTGTCATTTATACTCTTAGTGTGGAGTACAATAAAATGCTGAAATAGCGCCTTATTTTGTATGTTTATCCAGCAATTATGAGCAAATCACTCATGCCTAAGGGGTCTGTTGCCATAGTTACAATAGGGTTCTAAGCACTATCATCTGGTCCTTGCGTCATCCAATCAGGTTGGAGAGCCAAAGCTGCAACATAAAGTAAAGATGCACATCTTTCAGCAACACAGTAGTAAGAAACAGAAACAGGTTCATGAGTATAAGTAAGTACTCAGGGTGGCAAGTAGGCGACTGCGCCCAGTCATGGCGGAACACGAAAATCAGACCCGACGAACTACTCAGCAGGAGAGGCAGGTGAGAGCATCGTCCCTACCGATTTAACTCCCTTCATTCTTCTTCGAAAAGTGCTCTGTGAATCAAAAACACAGGGACAGTAAACAAGATTAGTCTTTTAACGTTCAGCTTCCGAAAAAAAAAAGCGAGAAGATGAATGAAACAAGGGAAGGGGCAGGGGCGAGCGGGTCGGCCAGACTTTAAAATTATTGTTGTAGGCCTTTCAGATCAAATTTTGTTAAAAACAGCGCCGTCAAAGCACTCCAGCTGGGCTCTCGCATAGTTCCGATATATTTTTTCCAATTCTTATGTTGGGAGAATTAAGCGACCAAGTCAGTTTGGCTGAATGAGAGTGTGCGTCTGTGTGTGTACAAAAAAAAGCGGGCCTAGATTAATCATAGTATTCTAAATCTCATTACTCGGAACATCTGAGAAAAGATATTTTCAAAAGCCTCTATTAAGGAGCTGTAAATGGAGGCCTTTATGAGATCAAAGGCACTTGAACTGGGACGAATTTTTGTTTGCAATCCCTATGTTTAAGCAAGGCTTGAATGTAGGCAGCGGATCTGCCGGACGGCAGCGATGGCCAGCCTGAGCTCCATATCCCAGAGACCTCCTGCTGCGCGGCCCGTGAGCCTGTCGATACTGCAATGTGATGTCAGTCAGAAGAAAGAACCACCATAACAATCAGTGGGGAAGGAAAAAAGGACTCGCAAACGAACCCAGTTATGATTAAAGATGGCGGCCATACATACCGCAGTGTGCGTAACGCGCCACGGTCTGTAAAAAAGCAATCGGAAACCGTTTTTTATTCGGAAAACACCCGATAGAAAAATACAAACATTGGGTAACTCCATAGATCAGGCTAGGAGTCGGGATCATGCCCACAGCTTTCCCAGCTTGCATTCATCTTGAAATCAATTGTTGTGCTGTGGAGTGCTTTCCTATGGTAGGTGCGCTGTTGTTGTTTTCCTAGTTTTCGTGCCTCTTGCGGACTTGGCTGCAGTCAGCCAGCGGATTTAACTGGGCAGCACAACAATGGCTCGACTGCTATCAGCGCATCTGAAAACTAACACACCACAGATCATGATGAGCTTTCGTGCTTTTTTCCTTGTGTTCATTCATCATCAGGCTTTCCTTGTCCAAAGTGTACCGCCTTTGGAGGCACAGCTCTGGGTTAGAGTCAATACTGCCTTTCTCCAAATACACTAAATTAACAGAAGGACATCACCCGGTTTTGAAGATGTATGCATATTTTTCCAACGTAGTTCTGTAATAATAAGCAAAACAATATTAAATAAACTCTAGGAGGCAAATCTTTTAATCCACTGTGGCTAATCCACTCTCGGGTTTGCTAGTCATGAGATATTCAGCGATGACAAAAGACATCAGCAGGAGTCCAGAATACATTTTGTGACAGTCTTTTGGTACTTTTGCTCTTTTAAGACAGCACTAAAAAAGAGCAGCATATCAATACTCAAACCCACAAGTACTCCTTCTTCTTTTCATTCAAATAACTTCATTAGTCTTGATCAAAATCAAAAGATTTCAGACCAGCATAGTGTAGCCCAGATCCCCAACTGTGATGAAAAATCTTCTTTTTTCTGTTAAAAACAACAAAATAATCTGAGATGAATTAGTAGTAGGATCACATCATCTGCTTCACAATGTTACTTATAAACTAGCCTAGTCGTGTGAATTTATTTAAATTATTGTTATTATCACATACGAAAATTACTTCTTATGCTACCACATTGTGCAGTGTACCTGTAGATTTGTTTCAATAAAAGTGCATCTTGAAAATGACATTTTTGAATGTACAATAAACTTACATTCCTTTTAATGTCTAAATGGCCCTATTGTTGAATCACTGGCCTTTCTTAAGATAAGCCTATTTCAAGCAGACCATACACAGCAGTGTAAATCTAAATTGGCAGGTGTAACAATAGAGTGTGGACAGAGAACTCACTTACCTTTTGCTAGCTTTTCAGCTGGTGTTTGAGCTTTCAGGAGTTATTGTAACTCTTTTTTATACACCCCTTTAGATCAGTACTTGGTGTTTGGCGCAGTTACTGTCAGATGTTTTGAAATATGTATTTTGTCTTGTTGTCAGGTTGGGTATAGTTTTCCTTGAGTCACTTTATAAAGCATTTGAACATGTATTCTTTTTTTTCTGTTCATATTATTGTTAAAGCTGTGAATGGAGATTAAATATTTTCTGATCTTACAGAATCCAGCTTTTAATTTTACTTTGTACTTTAGGCCAGAGTTAGTGCATTTTTTAGTCATGGTTTATCCAAATGGAACACAAATTATATATAAAATAAACATCAATCTGGACTTCACTGGTTTTCTGGTTTAATTTATTCTTGAATATAATAGCTTTGCGGTTTTGTCTATAAAGTTTGTGTTTCGTGTGCCAATAACCACAGGAGTTGTGCTATATTCCTTGTAGTGTGTTGCCCACCCCTCTGGTAAACTTAATCAACTTTAAACCGGTTTTCTTCATAGTTGTTTTAATTTTACAGGAACTTAGAAAAGCCAAGTTTTTCCTTGCTGTCATGGCAATTTTCAAACTCCATTTGGTATTTTTTGTACTTTGTACATGTACATTTATATATTTTTAATTAAAATGGTTATTTTACCACATAGACACCCCTGGGCTTTCCATTAAAGAACTAACGGATTTTAGCACATGTAAAGAAAGCGGGACAAATGCTTTGTCCTTGTAGATTTTTCCATGTTTTCCCAACTGCTGATTTCATATCATATCCTTCAAAGCATTAAAAGATAAAATGTAAGGCTTATTTGATTTGATTCAGAAAGTGCTACATTTAACTATGCAGTACTGATGTTAAGTTGTCCACATCTGTGAAAACTAGATCAAAATCAAAGTAAAACTTTTTTCTCTGTAAAATGTCTTGCTTTTTGTACTGGTTTGGAGCTAAAAATTTTAACTCTAACATGCCATTTTGAAATAATTAAAAGTACAGTAGGTATTACTAAACTACCTCAAAATAAAAGTTTTCTTAAAAGTATTAAAAATGTAAAACATTCTCTCAACACCCCTGAATAAGTAGCACATTTAACTAGTTATTCACTTAATTACACAAAATGTTTGTTAGTAAGTAGTTTCCAATGAATTACCCAAAATTATAAAATTGCTGTTTCCATTACAGGATTTTATTATATTGATTAATTTATTATTCATATGTAAATGATCCAGGAATCTCATCCAGCTATTTCCTGAAAGAGGCCAGAGTACTGGCTTCAGTCACATAGCTAGTTGCTTGTTCCATACTCTGACAAAACTTTTATAAAGACGTAAAGACATGGTCCTGTTCTCAGTTATAGATACACGTCCATTTAGTTTCCTCCTGTGTCCCCCAGTTTGTTTTGTAGGTCACTTTGTAAAAAGTCCTGTTTGAGAAAAAGCCCATGAATGTAGTTGTTACTAATGTAGTTGTTACTTGATGACCAAAAACTATTATTTCTATAAAAAAATAACATGAGGTCTTTTTATCAGTCCATTTGGTATTTTTACCAAAACAGTACTTGATTAAAAATTCAAAAATTATAACTATATATCTTAACATTTTGTTTGCTTTTTCCTTGCTTGCCAACATTATCGAAAAGATGTAAAATATAAAAGATGTCAACATAAATACCTCAGTCTTTTTCTTAAGTACCACCTTGAGCTCAACATTCCCCCAGAATACAGTAAACGTAATCTGCCAGATGATTGTTTAGAATTTCATCTGCTGCTTCTACAGTGTTTTCTAGTCTTGATGTTTTGGTAGTGTCTGCAAACATGACTAGCATATTAACTCTACCAGACTCTAAATCATTAATATAAATTGGGGAGATTAATAGAAATGAAGCAGAGGTTTGCGTACAGAGTCCTGTGGTACTCCACTAATTGCTGCACCTCAATCTGAGCATTTACCCTTTATTCATACTCTGTGTTCTATTAACACATTCTCAAATCAAACACACACAGTTTCTCAAATGCCTGCTGCCTGTAAGTTGCAAATCACTTTCTTTATGAGAAACTAAACCCTTCTGAAAATATAAACAGACCATCCCATATGCAGAGTTAAAGTTAAAGCTAGATTTCAGGGATTTCATATATATGGACATAGAGATCATGTTCTCAAGTCTGTTTACCATATAGGTGAGTTACAGCCATAACAGGAGTCTGATTTCTTAATGCCAAATGAATTCTGAGATCAGAGAATATCAGTGTTGCAGGGACTAACGGTGGGTTTCTGATATCTGCTCTATACTGTAACTCTAAAAATGCCGATGCATACTCTCACTGCCTATGGGGGTTTCTAACCTTCCTGGATTTAGCTTTTGAAACACTGTTCTGTGAACATCCTTTTCTATTTTTATTTTCACAGTATAACAGCTCAAATGCAAAAGCCTAACTTACAGAAACGCAAATAAAGCCGCTCTCTCGCACACCCTTCAGGCGGCCCGCCCTTCCCTGTCTTTGTGATATCCCACCTCAAGCTCCCTGGAGACCCCTGAAACGCAGCAGCAGAACTCACAAGCCTCCTCTGCCCCATCCTTGCTGTCCTGTAGCCTTGGCAGTCCTTTTCTGCACTGTTAATTTGAGCATGAACGCCACATGTTGTCTCACTGCTGCTACCACTATTGCTATTTCCTTTCAAATAGTCAAATATTTTAAAATCTATTTTACAGTGACTTGTATAAAGCTATAAGCATGTTACTGTAAGTAATGGTTATCAGTTGATATCAGTTATTCTGAAGGATTGCCATAAGGCCAGAAACAACTGTGAAAATAGTTGCAATGATCATGTATTGGGCTCTAATTGCATTTTTTTAACAAACAACATTTAAAAAAAATATTACATTTATAGTAGTAAACTCTTAAACTCTTAAAATGAGTAACTTTATATCATTACCTATATATCATATCAAAATCATAACCTGATATTTGAAAGATGTCTTTGTCCTTGATGAAGTTGTTTTGGAAATATATTATATTTGCCTTATTTTCTCAGACCACTCTTGAGTATTTCTTTGGACCTAAACAGAAATACCAATGTTTTCAAAAGTTCAAGGAATTCTACCTGCTGGTATATGGTTTCAGAATACAACTTTCATCAGACCTGGAGAACTTGACTTAATCCCGGAGTTTTCATCATTCTCTCAATGTCCTGAAAAGGAGATGAAGATGCAGGGATCTTCCTAGTGTGCACCTACTGTATACTGTGCTGTACCTATCCTTCAAAGGCAGACATGTAACTGAAAAGATGATGGTACTGTGTTTGCAACCAGATCAGCAAGTCATTCAGCCAATTTTGCATATAAAACTCATTAAGTTATTTGTTGATCATGCTATTAAACTTGGCAGCATAATAATTCCGTAATAATGCACACATTTGTATTAGATTGCAAATTCGAGGACAAAAATAATTGAACTAGTGAAGCTGAGCAGAGAAGCAATAAAGCCCACTGACAGTATGTGAACATATTGATGATCAAATGATTGTCATTCTTCGCTGCTGTTTAACATACAGATTTGAAATTTTGAAGCACTCTTCACAGCTGACACCAAGGGTTTTGTATGGGCAGTGTAAGACTGCCAACAAGGTGGGCATATGTTACGGACTTACCACTGTAAGCAAAAGGGCAATTTTAGTGGAAAGTCTGCTAGCTAGTTGAACAGGTAATTCCCTTACACCTGTCCCTTGCATATAGGGCAGAATCAATGTTTTTGTTTTGAGATGGGTAAGATTTTTAGATTGCGTTTACACAGATGATAATGAACAGCAGGAATGCCACAACCCTAACCAGGAATAAGCAGCCTTCTGATAATGGATGGGTAACGTGCAGAGACTGAGACTTTTTCTCACACACACTGCTTAAAAGACAATAAAAGTCACAAAGCAATGTTAATTATACAAAATGTTTCAGGATGATTGAAACTGCAGATCCCATCTTGCACTCACAGGGGTGCTGGAAGCTGACTGGATACTGGACACCGCTGCAGTCTGGGAGCCCACTAGGGACGGCCACTGTGCAGCAGACAGTGGACCAGCAGCTCATGCCCTCACTGTGGTCTGTCCTGTCCCGTCAGGACTGCTCCTCTCTCTCACACGTCCTGCAGCATCCAGCATCCAGGGGACTCTCACCCGGGCCCACGCGCACGTCACCTGTAGCCATGGGCATCTCTGCTGCTTCACTTGCGCACAACACACATTTCTGCAACTGCTGCCTCTCCAGTGACCACAGCCATCAGCCTCTGCTGCTAAAGAAGGATGCATCTGACCAGTGTCTCTCCAGACTCTGTTCCCTCTGCCTTCCAGTCCCTGAACCTCACCTACGGCCAGCGGCGTCTCTGCTGCTGCGCCACGCCGCCACACTCACACGGCACTCAGTATTAATACACGAGAACAGAGCTGTTTCCAAAGATTTGGTAGAGTACAGATCATTTTGCTCCATGTTTTCCAAATAGGGGAGAACGGGTTTTTTTCTGAGGAGCAAAGATTTCACTTTGAAAGAGTGATTAAACACTTAAGAATGTTTGTGTTAACTGTTGTATATAGAGTTAGAGTCTTTGTCCTCTTAAAGTCCCTTGATAACAGAAAGGTTGACAAAAAAAGCGTGCAAATAAAAAATAATAAAATCCCAAAGTTATTGAGTTACTGTGGGGTGTAAGTCAATTTTTAAGAGAGCCAGACTACTGCCATCTCACTGCTTCATTGTGATTGTTTTTTTGTTTTATACCTCTTCATTAAATAAGAGCTAAATTCATGAAGGTGGCTGTTAAGTATGGATTATTATTATTATAATCTTGGTCAACTTTCAATGTATTTTTTCACCTCTGAAAACAATTCCAAAAGCTAACAGTGAGTTTACCATGAGTTCTTCCACATTCTTTCCTATTTTTCAGTGAGCAAAGACTGGGAAGAAGGGTTAGCTAAATTAGCCTGAGCATGGCAATGACACCTCAGGCTCTGGAGCTGAAGTCAAACTCTTGCATGGAAGCCAATTGATTAGCTGTAAAAAACTAGACAGATTACTCAACACTACTGGCTTTTAAGTTTTTATTACCTATAGCACTTTCTAATGAATGTGGTTGTACAGACGAATTCAACATTTTCCCCGTTTGAAACAGATTTGTTTTCTTGGCAAGTACAGCAGTGTGTTTGATCTTACATCCAAATTTCCATTGTGTGGTCTGTTTCTTGCGTTTTAAGTTTGTGATTGTTGTCCACTGGGATTTTAACCACACAATATAAAATAAAATGGACACATCATTGAGTATTCAAAGTGTTTCATGAAAGATATTCACATGTCACCTCTAGGCTGCACTACATTGGATATTTTGTGCTTGCTGCCCAGAGCGTTCACATGGTTTTATTCATGATTTCTTGCTGGTGGCATGTTTGTGGAAAACAAGTGGGCTTCATGGTACTACTTCAGGTCAGAATTGACTCTGCATCCCCATGGTGAAAACAAAGGCTCCAACAACTACATAACCTGTTTTTTCTACTGAAGTGCAAAGTGCTATACTGTATATCCCTTTTGACCTTTTGCTTTTTTAAATAATTCCAATACTATAACTCTTTGAATTATTATCCAGTTTTCTCATTATAGATGGTTTCACTCTGTTTTAAAACTGAAAAAAAAATCTGTATCTTAAGGAACAGCCTGAAGATGAACATATTTGCTGAGTTATGAAAAGATTAAAAAATGATGACTAGATAAGGAGAACATAAGCTCAGTACAGGTTGATCTACAGAAGCAGTCCAGCAATCCGCAGGTAGAATCTCCTGAACTGAAGACTAAATCTCATTTGGGAGATTCAGGGGCGTTATGTAGGATTGTCTTGGAAAGCAAGAACCCAAGATGACTGCATATTGTAACCCCTCAAAATCTATGGTGCCTTCAAAACATTTCATCTCTCCTCATAAGAATGTAAGAAATGGCATTTGGCACATGTAGACCATCTGCTGGTTGGTATCTAATTAATATCTAATTAATCCTGTGTTCCTAGGGTACCAGCTTCATCAGCATCAATGGACTGCTTGTTCCACACTCCAACAGCCCTTTGCATAAAGATGTGCTGCCTACACTCTGTTTTATTTGCCCTTCCACATTTCTTTCTATTAGAGGTGTCTGGTTTGGTTTTCAGTGTTGATTCTGTGAAGGTACAATGGGTTGACGTGATCAATTAATTAAATCCTTTCTAACTGAATTTTGGATAATTGATCAGGTTCACTTTGTGGAACATCAGCATTTTATTTTCTTTTATTGTGGTGACCAAAATAATACACAGTATTCTAAATGAGATCTTATCAAGTGGCATGCTCAAGCTCAGTGTTCTGCATTTTATGTGTTTATAGTTTGTTTTTCTATCTGCAAATAATAATAATTCTGTATTTGGCAACATTAAACTGCATATGCCCTTGTTTGCCCAGTGCTGAATTTTATCTCTTTGAATGTTGTTTGCTACTTCTACAATGTTTGGTAATCTTCCTATTTTGGTATTCTTTGCAAACTTGACTAGTTTAATAACTATACCAGAAATCTACTGTATATCATTGGTATAAATTAGGAAATGCAATTGTCTTCATACATACTGCATTCCCCTAATTTCTGACCACCTGTAATTTGAGAATCAATCTTTACAAAAGAGAAGAACTTTACAAAAACCTTCTTTAAACACTAGATACACCATGTTATACGCTCTATATGCTTCTAACCATTCTTTCTTTTTATCTCACTTGTAATAGAAGTCAGACTAATAGGTCCATAATTACTTGGCTCAGGTTTGTGAATCATTTATGAAAGAACATTAGCAGTTCTCCAGGTCATTCTTACTGCACCATCTTATGTGACTGTTATCTTGCCATCTCCTCTGTTAGAGACGAATGCCAACGCTGTTAGAGATGAAAAAAAAACTAAAGTAATGCACTAACTTTGTGCAAATGTGATATTATAATGCTTTGGACAACTGGTTCCTATCCCAGCAAGCAACAGGTGCAAGACAGGATACACCCTAGATGTGTCCATCACAGGCCACACACACACACACACAGACACACACACTCACGCCACGGCATGTCTTCCCAGAAGCCCATTAACCTAAAAGTCTTTGGACTGTGGGAGGAAACCGGAGCACCCAGAAGAAATCCCTGCAAATACGGGGAGAACATACAAACAGCACCCCAGGAACTGATCCCAGGGCCCCAGAGCTGGGAGACAGCTCCCCTTATCATGTCCTCGGATCAAATTCTCCATTAGAAGCTACTTTGTTTAGATCGTTTGGAGAGCATTTTCATCAAACTGGGCACACCAAACAAACATTTATACACTAATGCTTTTACTGCCTTCTGTCACTAGAATCTGGAATAGTGGAAAGGCGAAGACCTGTAGCAAAGATGTATTATATCGGGTGATTTTTTTAGTTTCATTTTTTGTGCTTTAAGTATTTTAAGGAATTTTTAAATTGCAAACACACATGTTCAAGGAGGTTCTCAGAGGTCCTGGAACGCAGATAGTCTGGAATTAAGCACAAGGTGACAGGCTCAATCCTGCAGTAGTCATTATCAGACAGCTACCAGACAGACATGATTCTTAACAATTTTTTTCTTATTGTTACTCAAGTGCATCTGTTTAGAAAATATTGTTCTTTTTACCTCACTGTATTTCTCCAGAAACATCTCCTTTATTTATTGCTAGCCAGCATGCTTATTAGTAATATGGAGACATGCACAGAGTGTCTGGCAGAGTATGTTCATTAATTCATTCATTAATTTGGTTAATTTGTAAAATATCCAGTAAACCCTGTGACCCTGAATTGGAAGAAATGGTTAGAAGATGGCTGGATGGATTTCCAGTCAAGAAGTACAATGAAAAACACAATGACAACAAGGATACAGCCTGTGATTTGTATCGAAGATGGAGGAGAGCAGTGCACATCTTTCATGGCTTTACCTCACAGATCTTTTTGAATCGAAAGAGGTCAAAGGATTGCACCTTAAATGCCATCTTTGCTTACAAGGCAGTGGAAGTATCAATCTTCATCACCTCGCCATCAAATTTCAAGAGCAACGCAGAGGTATGTACAAGAGTCTTTCTCTCCAGCTATTTGATTCCATTTAGCTGACTGTCTGTGCTTGGACTGATATAGTGTCTTGCAGCTCTGTAGCTAAGAGTTACCACCTGGCCCCACAATCCCTAGACACTTTGAAATAACAAGATTTTAAATTCACCCTAAACTGAAATGAACTAATGTGTGAAACTGAACCTTTACTGAACTGTTATTGCTACTTACTTACTGTGCTGGGGCTGACAGTACGAAAGTTATAACATTAAAAGTATGCGGATGAATGTGAGTTTTTGTTTTACTTGATTGTTTGCAGTTGTCCATTTTTAGGTGCCGTGCCTCAATTCAAATCTGAGTGTCAGTGGCACAGCAATAAAAGGAACAGAGATGATTTCATTAACGGGCTGTGCAAATCAGGACAGTAGCACGAAGACGAGACGAGTGGGAATACTGATGGCTACAAATGACATGTAGATTCTCATAAAACTGGAAAAATATTTGATATGTGTTTTATTTCAAAAGAAAACCATTGTAATGTCATAACTCACAAGGTAACTGCAGTACCACTTAAGTAAAGCAACCTTCTCTCTTAAAGTGTCAGGGGATTTTGGAGCCAGGTAACAGCTCAACTAGTCATAGATGCCATTTACATTTTATGTGTACTGTCGTCATTACACCGAGTGGTGTTGACTAATAATTGATATGTAACACTGTTTTCTTGGCAGAGAAACCATCAGTCGGCAGTCCAGGATTCTGAGTGCTCAAGCGCATGAGAGAAGGTGGGGGTTTGGGTCCACAGTCAAGAAGACCAACCCTGACACTGACGGCGAGTGTTGCCGGCCACAGCGGGCGTGGTGCTGCTGAAGTACAGCAGTGTCCACGTGACGATAAGAAGCTTTGTTGGCAAAGTTCTCAAGGACGAAAAGTTCTTGGTAGACGTCATTTTACTGACATAGTGCAGTCACTGGATCCAGGAACAAGGATGATGTCACCATCAAAAAGGTAAGAAAGTAATTAAGCAATCCAGCCCATTTCTGTGGTGTGTGGCCTACCATGTGAAGTGATGTATTCTGAGCCAAAGACCAGGTTTTCAATGAAATTCAAGGTCATCCATCACATGGCAGAATCTTCAGGAGGGGTCGATTGCTTTCAGAAATAATTTCAATCATTCAAAAGAATAATTTCAAAAATAATAACTTCAAAAACCTTTAAACATTTGTTATCTTTAACTTGTAATATGTTTTCCAGTATGCATGTAGACTGTATAAGGAAAGAAGTTACAGAGTACTCTTGGGTGGCATGGTGGTGCAGTGGTTAGCAGTTTGAATTCACATGGCCTCCCACAGTCCACAGACCAGCTGGTAATGACCGAGGAGGCCCTGGCGTGAGTCTGTGTGAGTCAGTGATGGACTGGGATAGGCTCCAGCTCCACTGAGATCCTGAACTCGAAGAAACAGGGAGAAACTGAATGGATGGAAAATGTTGCTACTGGAGTTTTAGCTTCAGGTGATATGGTCTTTTCTAAGTATACTTAAGTAAATAAGCATGAATAATTATAAATACTACTTTACATGCAGATTTAAAATTCTATTCACAAGTAAAGTTCTATTGGGCATATAAAAATTAGAGACGATTGGCAGGATGTTTAGCTAATGACAACCATTTTCTAACTGTTTATTTAGTTTCATAATGTTCTTCATTCTGTGTTTGTAACAAGAGCGTTACTTTCCAGTTCCCAGCAGGGCTATAATGTGTTTACTTTCTGGTGCAGGTCTGGACCCTGTCTGTGTGCCCTTGAGCTGCAGTCTCCAGTGAAGAGCACGGTTTTTCTGTGAAGACTCTTCCACACAAGGCTACTCTTCAGCCCACAGCACGGGTCTGGTGAGGTACTCACTCGTGGCCAGAGAGATGTCTTTTGGGCCCACACTCCTCTGTCGCTCTTCAGGGTTGCAGGACTCTCACGACTGAAGCTGAACAGCAGGTTCTGGAAATAGCAATTAGCAAAATACTTTTAAAAATTATGAATTTTTCAATATGAAAGGTAATAAATATTTGACACGTTTATTGTGGCTTATTGTCTTGTCTAAGCCTTCTTTATAAAGAACAGGAACTCACAATTTTAAAACTTGAACCTAGAATTGTTTTATGAAGTATTATAGATAAAGGGTTTGAACTTCATCTAAATCCCATTCTTCATCTAAATCACATACGATAAATCGTATGTAACTCAAGGTATCTGCAGACTTCTATGTATAGAATTTAAAGAGATGTAAGAGACTTCTAGAGAGATTGCTTAATGCTTTTATACGGTAGTAGTTTTTGTGATTTATTCAAACGGATTTTACTTTTTTAATTTTCTAAAAGGACATTGACCTAACTGCATTTTTCCCAACATAACTACTTTCATGGAGCCTGAACTCTTTTTACACATCTCCTGCCAGGTTGCACTGCTGGCTGGGACATGTGCTCAGTTCATGTGTGCAGTATTTCTGTACTAGAAGTATCTGAGTGGAGCCCACAAAGCTTCAGGGGTGGCCTGGTCAGAAAGGTGATCCCCCTCACCAATGCCTGAGGCCTGCAGACACACAGTCACGTATGGTTTGCAATATGGGGTGGTGGTTAGCCCACAGGGTCCTCAGGTCATTCACTGTTTTGGGTACCTATTTGTATGGAGTTTGCATGTTCTCCCACCTCCAACAGACAAGCCTGACATTTGGCTTGATAGGGCACTGCTCTGAGCCACTCTGCCCCCTCAGGGTGTACGGGTCAAATGACCACTTTGCATGTGTGACCTTTGTCAAACAGATGGTCTCTTCTCTTCATTACCCATCCTGATGACCGACAGTAGCAGTAGCTAGTGCCTTGCTTCCCTGTGTTCACCCTGTGACCCATGTTCACAGGGTCTGTGACTGCATATTTGACTTACAGTGCTCATACTGTACTTAGCTATAAGGGCAAGAGGTGCATGATGTCTTTCCTGCTGATATAGTAGTCAAAAGAGATTGTTCCCTCAGCAAAAATAGTCTGTCTTTGTCTGCTCCCTGCTTTAATTTTCGGTCAGTTAACAACCAATTGAAGTTCTCTGTACCTCTTGTTTACAAATACTGTACAAACACATTGGGTACCTTATCATATACTGTATTTTAACATTAACTGTGGAAATTGTATTATTGTAGATAATACATTGCGTTGTTATTAATAGATTTAACATAAAATATTTATAAATACTTATAAATATCTAAATACTTTTTAATAGCCTACTTATTCAGGTTCTCTTCACTTAGCTTATATATGATTTCACTACTTTGCAATATGTTTATGGAAATTAAAATGCACGTTTCTATCAAGCATTCAACCATCACATCTGTGTGCCTATAGCAGAAATCCACGTGTGTACAATTTCAGTAACTGAGTAAAGGTGTTGCATGTGGATGTCTTGGAGCATTTTTGCATTTCATCTCTCATTTTAATAGAAATTTCTCTATATACGTCTATATAGATAATAACATGAGAACTCATTTTTAACAGGTACAACAAATGTAGCCTAGCCAATCCAAGCCACTGTAGAATGATACATTATAAGATGCATTATTGTTCCTGAGAAAAGATATCTCGAAATTACATTTAACTTGTGACTTTTATTATATTTCAACGTTTTTATCATACCTCAGCTCACTGTTGCTTTCAAATTAAGATTCCTAAATTAGCATTTTCCAAAATTTTTAAGCTTTTAATTTAAGTAAAACCCAAGATCTGCCTCCAAGAAAATGTAGATGTAGAATTCATTCTGCTAGCATGCCCTCTAGGAGTGCTCGTTTTGTCCTGCATTTAAACAATTCGCACTGTAAACCCACAACTTTAACTTACATACCAGGAAACAACAGCCAATTGTTTTCTTCCATCAATTAGACAAACAGCTGCTCACTTTTAAAATTCCTTCTTAAACGGATTCCATCAATTTGAGGAGGCCAAAGACAGAATCCTATTCCCTAAAATGTCCCGTTCATCTTCTGAATGGTAAACCCAGCTTTCCCACAGTATGACAAAGATCAGGATCATGGAAAAGGGTACTCCCTGTTTTTTGTCATCATTTCTTCCTTCTCCACTTTATCTCTCTGTGCTTCCCTAAGAAACTCACATTTCTTCTCACACAGGAACTGCTGAACTGTATTTGTTCAGATGCCTTCCTGTAGCAGTGTTGTCTACTTTCTGAAACATCCAACATTGTAAACAAACCATTCTATTGCTTTTTTTAAACGTTATTGCTTCTGGCGTTTATTACCAGGCAACACTGAATGAGTTCTTTATTTCCAAATGCAATTTGCTGAAGCTTTATCACAGGTTAAGGCAGGTAATTTACTACATGTTCTCTTTTCTTGTGAGAGAAGGGCAGCCCATGAAACATCTGGGCACGGTACTCCCTGTTATCCAGTAATGGCTCATCTGTAGGTTATTTTCTGATACCCATGGTGCTATGAATCTACTTTTCCACCTCCAGCTAACAAGACTCGTAATCCCAGCACCACCTAACGCATGCGAAGTTGCTCATGAAGAAACACAATAAATGAGACCCCCGTGCTCAAAATGAAGGTTTTCATTACTTCACAAAATGAATTTGGCTTGATTATGGGGAGTGTTCTCCCTCTTTGTGCACACCCCTAATCTGCAGGTTAAAGATTACAGTCTTAACTAACGGGGAATATACACATATAAAGTTGCTTACAATTAATCAATATTTCCACAATACCTAATAGAAAAAGACAACTCAGTGGTTCTGCAGTAATGCTTTTTTTATAGTTCGGTATGCCGTGCATAAATTTAGCTTACTCTGAAATTGCAAATGATTGTGATCAATATGCAAGTTTACAGATTTGGTTAACAAGTAGAATACTGTTAAGGGAAATGTTTTAGACGGAATAAATGTGTGTTATTATCATCTATATGAAGTAAAAGAATGCTTTAGGCACCCATGGTTGATAGATTTAAAAAAATAAATCTTCACAGCCTGTAACTGTCCGACCTGGTGCCACACCTTGTCTCTTCCTCTCAGCATGGAATAAACCTTCACATTGCATCACCACTTCCTGTGGCTCATTCATGTCCATCCTCTTGATTAAATCTCGGTTATCTGAATGGTTCAGTCCAGGACTTTCTTTACTAATTGTGCCTTTACAGAATATATTGAGAAACACTCATTAATCATTCAACTGTCACAATTTCAGCTTCGACTGTACAGTGGCAACAGAACAATATCCTACACTAATAATTTATGTGTGGCAAATTGAAATCATGTTGAAATCCCTCCTCACTGACTAAGCTACTTGCACCCATGTTCATTAGGTGGCCTGTAACGTCAAGTAAAGTTACAGTACAACCTTTGAAGTTTTGTTTTCTACGTTAACCCATGTAGATTGTACACTGCCTCTCTTGTCTTTTTTCTTTAGCTTAAAGAGTATTTTTGATAAACTTGTATAGTACATCAGTACTCCTGAGGCTTCTAGCTTTGAGGTATAGTATAAACATTTAAGAATTTATGTTATTTGTCTTAAGTTTGTTATTAGTTTTGCCCATTGATAGTTTTCTCCCATTAACAATTCCTTTTTTCCCTGCCAGTTTCTTTATGAAATAGTCCTCTAGTCCAAGCGCAGCCCATGCTCTAGAAAGGACTGTAATCGAAGTTCGTTAATGGCTTGAACATCTTCCTGAGTTCTGTTTAGCAGACTTACTGTGTGTCAGATGTATTACAAGAGTGTCCCTTCTTTCACCTGCATAATACAGCTCTTTATGACTTTTGAGCACCCAGTTGGATGTTGAGAAAGTGGTTCATGCCTTTATTTTCTCGAGACTGGATGACTGTAATGTAGTGCTTGCTGGCACGTCTAAGTGCTCTCGCAATATCTGTTATAATGTGCATGAAGTAGACATCAGCATGTTGAAGAATCAGCTGCTATAATTGGAACCAGAATCAGCAAAGGAAGAAAAGAACCTAAAGAAACAAGTGAACACTATGTAAAAGTGCACTTACAACTGAGAAGAGGCGGCACTTCTTGTTATAAAGGGTTTGTGAGAGTGTGGAACAAGCTACCCAGCCACGTTGTTGAAGCCGATACCCTGAGATCTTCAGGTCGACCATCACACTAGCTCGATAGGCTGGAAGTCTTTGTGCTTCCAGCCTATCTTCAATCTTCCAATGTGCTTCCAGCATTATGAAATCCTTCCAAAATGCTGCCTCTCGGCTCCAGGACCCTGGGTTTCATCGTGGCCTTTGACACCTGTCCGGGCAGTATTTCCATATTCTCCCTGAGTTTGCATGAGTTTGTGCGAGGTGCTACAGTTTCCTTCCAAAAGCACGCAGGTTTGATGAGCTGTGTCCCTCTGGAATTTATGCCAAGGAAGAAGGGGGCCGGGTATCTCCAACACTACTCCCCCACGAATGGGGAGACTTTGTTGCTGCTCTCTCACCCTCGCAAACAGTCCCGGTTATGGGCACTCTATCAGATAGGGAGCACAGTTTTGCTTTTGTTTATCTGTTAGTTAAATGTGCTTTTTAGGAGTTTGTACATGTTTTGTAATGGTGCTTGTTTGCAGGTTGGTGCAGGGAAAGGCTCACTGGTTCTGACTGCGAGCTGCAGTGGTGCCAGTGAGGACAGGGGGGATGGGAAACGAGCAGATGCTTTGGCTCTTGTTATCTGCTTACCAGGATCAACTATTTAGCAGCCGGCTCCATCTGTCAGTTACTTCCGCTGCCCACCCGCTCCTGAGGAGCAGCAGGTATATTAGCTGCATCTGCACCTGTCACTTCATGTGTCAGTCACTCTGGGGGCAGGAGAGGACGCAGCTCATTGGCAGCTGCAGCCGTCAGTCATCTCTCCACCCCACCCTGCCCTTCGCTGCCAAACGCAGCTGTCAAATTACTGCCGTGCTTCCGTCTCGCAGCGACGCTTCACAGCACGGCTGCCAGGAGCTCCTGGGGCTACAGGCAGAGGCCAAAAACACAACCTGAAATGAAATAAAAGGCAACAGTAACAGTCAACACATCAAGTCATGCAATTTCATAGACTCAGGTTTTGCCTTTTGCCTCATGTGCTTGCTTTATTTCAGGATGTAAGTGACACACCATACAGACTGGGTTGTTACCTGTGAACCGGAACTTGATCTGTTTTGAGGGCGGTGGTTACGGTCTTTCTCACACAGAAAGAGGTGTTGCAAACTGTTTTGAATAGATTTCATTGGAAAAACGTATCATGTCAACTGCCAGTTAGAATCAGGAATTCAGAAAGCCTTTTACATCATTTATAACTTTTTTTCTTTAGTAAAGCATAAAATACTGGTTCAAATAAACAATGCAGCAGGCAGTGCTATATCATTAATTTAAATGTGAAAGTACTGAAATGAAATTAGACCAATTAGCCCAATATGTATTAATAGCAAATGTTTCCCATCTAAATCAAGATCCTCATGTCTTTTAATAGATGTGCAGTGTCAGTACCCTGAAGACCAACTCTACAACAGAGACTGTTGAATTCTGAAATTTGCTTATTTTATTCGGTTGATCTGGGTCTTTAACATCAGCAAGTAAATAGCTCAGTATGTTTAAGTAGCAAGGGTTAATGACCCTGTTACATCTTCATGATATAATTCCTTAGGAAGTCCAACAACATTGAATTCTCCCTCTGCAGGAGGCCTGGCTTTTCAGTGTAGTGACATTCAGCATTGTCTGAGGAAACACTGTAAGAGGTGGAGCTGATAGTTTCCTGAGAGGCTCTGAATGAATCCTAGCAGAGGAAGAGCTGCACACACTATGTGAGCTGCCAAGACTCGGATCAAAGAGACAAATGATTATCAGCCACTGGGGCTGTAGAGGAGGAATGTATAGGGGGAGAGTGTAATAGGAGCCGGTTACAAGGTGACATAATCCCCTATGAAACTGGAAGGTGTTGAATTCTTCAACGTTAAGAGACTCAGCATTTTGACATTGCAGAAGCTCACAGCTTGGAACTGGAAGCTTTCTTATGTACTATGATTGAGTCTCAGCAGTTGAAAGTAAATTTGGGATCTAAAATGAGTAATCCTGTAGCTTTATAAATTATTTAGCTGTGTTAACATATTCCAACTCATAACTCCCAGATTTCAATATATTGCTTTATTTTACACAAGAGAAAGGTTACAAACTAGAGAAAGCCATCTGGCCCATCAAGCCTCTATGGTTTTTAGTCGCTAATTGATCCAAGGAAATTAATCAGTCTTCAACCACATGGCTGGGTAGCTTGTTTCACACCCTTTTCAGTTAGCTGTTTCCATAAACAACTTGGGTAAAGAAGTGCTTTATTGGAATTTGGGAGATACGAGTTACATAAAATATCAATATTTATTGTGGGCTGTGATTTTTTTACTTCAAGTTTGAAGTTCATCCTAAATCACTTCATAGATTTCTGTGATCCTAAACCGTACATATCACTAACTCTAAGGTTCATTCTAAATGTATGCCAATGCTAACCCTTCCCAATTTTAGGTCTTGAAGTAGCCAGGAGCCCAGCGTAAAAAAATAAGGATTTAGAAGTCCGAAGTTAAGTCCAACCTGCCATTTGAATGTCCTAATAAACCAAGGTTATGTTACACCCATGGAAGTGAAAGTTCTGATTTAAAAATTGGAATATTCTTTGACCCTTAACTTTTACAGTCATCTAAATTTACCTTAATTTAACATATATTACTTCACCACACATTAAGAATAAAGATTTATATAAAGAATACTAATACATGCTAATATTTCTTTAAGAGCAATAGGAATATGGTTAAGGACTTGCATAAGGGTATGAAGTTTGCAGTTTACATCTGACTTCACTGCTCAAGGCCATATCCAGACACCAGATATCATTTGAGTTGTCTGCCTACATGCAGATGAGCATAAAGCAGTTAAACACTGATGATCAAAGTGGGGGTTACTGGTTTATCTGGTTAATTTACTTCATGGGAAATCATTATAGCCTTCACAGAAACATAGCATAAAAAGGACAAAGGCAACAGACAGGAAACAGAGAGAAACATAAGGAGGAGAGAGAGAGAAGAAGGAACACCATCCTCTTGCTCTAATCTTCAGCCCTGCAAGAGGACCATGCTCTGAACAGTCTTGGAGACCCGATTCTGGTCTCATTTAGTCCACACTGGAACCAAAACAATTCTAATTTTATCTCATCAAACCACAAACCCTATAGTACCATATAAAGGCTTTATTGCAGACTATGGGGTTTTCAATAGATACAGGACATCCTTGAGGAGAAACTGTGGACGAGGAGAAAGAACTGTATTAACATAAACCTGTCCCCAACACGCTTGACTGTAGGGATGGTATTGACTCATGTGAGTGAGAAACAATGTCACTTGTAACGCTGTGCCTTTAGACTAAAATGTTCCTGACAAAACCTTTTGACTTTGCAGTTTCACTTGCTTAATGCTTTATTGCGAACTTCATATGGGCTTTGAGATGGATTTTCCACTGGAATATCTTTAGCGCTTATACTGTCACCATTGGCCCCACATTCCTGACCAGTTTCTTTCTCGCCCAGCTGCTCAGTTTAAAAGGACAGCCTGATCAAGGCGTTTTCTGAGTGGTATAATACACCTTCCACTTCTTAGTGGCCCAGAGCAGTATTCTGTGCTCCAGATCTGTGCCTTTCTGCAACATTATTTCTGAGTTGTTTTGAAAGTACTTTGATCTTCATGGTTGAATCTTTGTTTGAAATGTACTACCTGACTGAGAGACCTTGCAGAGACAGGTGCATTTTCTTCAGAACTCATGTGAACCACTATTATTATATACATTACTTAAAGACTGAGGCCATTCTTGTGACCTTTCCATTAACTTAAGGTTAATTTAGGTTCATTGTAGCATTGTGGTTGAAATTAGCATATTTGAGGTTTTTATGTTTCTTTCCTTTTTTCTCACTTAACATATGAAAGTGTTCAGATAGAGCATTCAAGTTTTGATTACAAAATGTTCCTTTTAAAAAAAAATCTGTACACATAATCTGTACTTCAACAAGATGAAGCACTACAGGTAAACAGTTTTAGAACCATTGTCTTACATGTGTACGTTTTTTGTGTTATGAAATAAAAAGTGTGACGAGGATTTCCCTAACAGCATTCACAGAGTAGTAGTGAAATCCTATTTCTGCAGAGTTAAGAACTTACATTTAACTATGTTACCTGAAAAGCGCTGATTACCTACAGTTTTACTCATACAGGAAGTCCAGAGGGAGGTTAATTGGGGAGATGTATGTCTTTATTATTCTTTGAGAATTCAGTGCAAATTTGTGATCTTAAATTGAGTTTAAACATGGTATCCTTTTCAAGACGTAAAGTAGAGTCATTGTGTGTTCTGATGTAGAAGTATTACATAATCAAAAACATGGTTAAAAGCACAGGATTAGCACATTACCATAAAATCTTTCCTTTGTAACAGAGGATATTGTCAGAAAGTGTGTTCTTTTTCTTGTAGTAAATTCAAGGACCTTTCATGAGTGTAAACAAGAAAAGACAGTTGTTGACTCCACCTTATCTGACTTTAAGACTCAAGAAGCAGACAAAATTCAAGCCTTAACTAGAAAGTCTTTATTCTACCCTATTAGATTATAAGATATAGAGAAAAACACAGCCTAATAAACTGCAAAATGGTGAGTGGGCCCAGGTGGCCCCCAGTGATGTGGCCTAAGATAATGGTTTGGAAAGAGCAGAGACTGGG
Source organism: Lepisosteus oculatus (assembly GCF_040954835.1). NCBI lineage: Eukaryota > Metazoa > Chordata > Actinopteri > Semionotiformes > Lepisosteidae > Lepisosteus > Lepisosteus oculatus. The sequence continues at coordinate 633,535 of NC_090714.1, forward strand.
GCATCATCTCTCCCAACCTGAGGCACTGGCCTCCCCATTTGGGTCTTTGTTTCTAATACAGCTCTAATTCTGACCTGCTAAACTGATGTATATCCAGAAGCCTTGTGTATGTGCACTGCAGGGGACCCAGAAATCAAAGCTGAGCTTGAAGAAGGGCAGAGAAAGGGCTGCTTTTGTAACATATGCTGATGGCATCTGATGTGAGAATTCTGCTGGATGAGTCTCTGCAGTACTGCAAAGCGCACTGATTGATCTTGAAGAATTCACGGGTTTCTCATGCTGCAGAGAGCAGCTAGCATTCTGCCTGCTAAATTGTGGAGCCGAGAATCGTTTCAGCTATTTCTGATTAATATTTAGATCAAATAATAACCTTTTTTTAAAAGGGATACTGTTTAATGAGTGCATAAAATAAATTGTTATTCTATCTCGCAGCCAAAAATTCAGAAACATCTTTAAAAGGAAGAAACGACTGATAAGGATGTTAATTTTTTTGCAAGCAGAGTTTAATTATAAACTAGCCAACTCGTTAATTTAAAACTGTTAGTGTCCACTGGAAAAAAATGGCAGTGTATTGATATTTATTAACATACGATACAGCTGTCGGTGGAGCTACTAAAAAGCATTTGACATTTTCTGTGGAAAGAATCGGAAATATACGTTGCCCTGAAAGATTTCTAAGCCAGGCCTCAGACGTTGCAAGACTAAATGCAAGTCTTGGTCATTCCCTTGGCAAATTGACTGCAAACAACCCAGAGCATTTCAGCTGAGGAGCCATATGGATATTAAAATAAAGTTCACTCCCTCAGAAAGTGAAGAAAACATGAGGTCAAAAGCTGCGAAAAGCTGCTGGCTGCTGGGCATAAGGCCCGGGCCTCTGATACAGTCCCCAGCAAGCTGCCCTTCCTGCTCAGAGGGGTCTCAACCCTGTCCAGGAAGGTAGCCGAAGCCCGTTTCCACAACTGACTGGGCGCCAGGGTTCAGTTCACACTGCCTTTTAAAAATACAATTAAAAATGCCTAAAAAAAAACATTTCTTGAATGGGAAAAAAGAATTCTGCATCACGGAAGAAATAACACATTAATAATACATTTGTTTTGTGAGTAACATGTTTACGTGATTAAAGGCAACTATGATTTTAATGTATTTAATTTTTAGTGAAATAAGTGTGTTTAAACTCATCATAGCATAACAAGGAATTATCAAACTATAAATAATACAAAACAAAAATATATAATAATATAATGTGCAGGATGAGGGCAACGTCTACATAGAATCAGTGCAAAAAATAAAGTGAATAATTTATGATTTTCTGGAGCAACAAAATTGAAACACAATGTGAATGTTTGCAGTGGCATCTCTGTTATTAGGAAAGGTGCTCTTCAGTTTGTTACTTGAATATTTCTTGTTTACAGCTTCTTGTTTGGGCTTTATGATTACATTCTGTCTACATTCTTCAGACTGTTTACTGTTCAGCCTGTTTTAAATACAGAAGAACTACATTTATAGCACAGGCATACTTTCCTGTTCTTCACTATTGTCCTCCAGATTATCTTTAGCTCTTAATAAGGTCTTCACAAGCACGCTGGCACGAAGCATTTATGCCGATCCACGTTTCTGTGGCTGTGACCCGCTGTCCTTCTCCGCCTGCATACACAGTACAGCACCTATGCAGGACAACTCAGACATGCCAATGACCCTAGACAGAAAGGCTGAGAAACTGTAGCTCCCAGAGAAGTCCCCCACATTGCGGAGAGGAGCATGCAAACTCCCCAGAGACGACCCAGCAGGCCGGAATCCCACCTGGCAGCCCAGAGCTGCAGTATGAGGCAGCAGCACTAACCAAGCCCACCGCCGTGCTGGCCGCCAGTATTCAAGACTTTCTCCATTTCTTTCCTTCTCTGATATTTCAGAAAGTAATGGCTAACAGCAACAGCCTGGCATGGCAACGTCGGCCAGTGACACGGAAACTCCTTCTACCACCTTTGAGAAAGATGCCTCCTCTGGAGACAGAAAGGGCAGGCAGCAGCGTCTCCACGGCTGCCCCTGCGTGTGGACATGCGCTTAGGAGATCCGGATCCATGTGCTGGATATACAGCAACATCCCGCAGGTGAGTAGAAAAGGCGCTTTATCCTCTGGATATTCTTGAACTAAAGGGTTAATGGGATTCAGGGCTGTTTGTGTCCTCGTGTTTAATTTAATTCAGTTAACGGTGATACAGAGCTACAGTAGGTTTGCTCATGTCTCCAAAATACTGAGCATGTGACTTTGGCTTCCTTAAATTAAAACAGTCACTGCACAGCATGCATTCTATGAGTTCTGGTTTTAATGATTATAATAATTATTTTGACCCGGCAAATGCTTCGGATTGATGTAGTTATATCACCAGACAAAGTATCACATCAAACAGCAGGGAAAACGTATTACTACAGTGAAGCACAGTGTGAGCAGCAAGACAGGGGAAAAACACAGGACTCAATCAAAAGTAAAGTTAAAGCTGTTTTCAGAGAAGAATTCTTCACATTAGAAAAGTGACAATGTATGCTTTGAAAATATTTTCCAAATCTAGGAATTGTCTATAACCTCCTGCAAGTCCCTGGCCAACTTGCTGTGCTGACAGGCATCAGCTGCATCAGTGTGTTATTCATAACGAGGAACAGCTGTCTGACAATCATGTCCCTGGGATCCAGCCTTCTGTACCTCCTTTTTAGTTTTTGGGCTCGTGGAGCTTTCACAAACAAGCCTTTTTAAATACTCATATTGAATGAGTCAATATCCTGTTGGTGGCTTTGTAGCAGGAGCTGCTCAAAGTTGTCATCGGATTGAAGAGTAAACTCTAGCAGTGACGGGACAGGTTATGAGGGTGATGAATGATCCAAGACACTTTCCCTGCAAATGAATTCTGTCCTGATCAGATTGCTAGTCGGTGTTGAAGTGGACAGATTTGAAAAAGGAAAGCTGATAGATTTGCTTGAGAGATAGCTAGCTATGATCTTTTGACCAAGTGACTCATGCAGTCACTATTTCTTCCATTTCAGTTTATTGTAGGTAATATATTGTTTCTCTAACCACAGAGAATTACACTGTACATCGACCTTTATATTCCAGCATCACTAAAAAGATTGGCATAACACAGCCTGGACAGAGCTTGGCAGTGATACAAAAGAATAGCTGTTTTTCATAAGGACCCTGAAAATGCTTTTAGAATTCTATTAACTTGAGGAGTAATTATGTACAGCATGTGGGAGGGAGATTTCAAACTCAGAGTCAGCTTGGTTGCATGGCATCTTCTTCAAAGCTCTGTAAACATTCTGAAACATTCGAGACCGTCCCAGTAATAAGGAGTAAGGAGTGAGTCTGGGGCCCAGGTCTCTCACAAACGAGCAGCTACTCCTGCCAGCCACATACTGACCTGAGCCCCCTTCAACACTAAGCTGAATGTATTAGATACAGCCTCCTTTATTACCCCTTTATTAGCATAATCATGTAAGAATTATGTAGACAGAGGAAGCAGTCTTAAAAGGTAAAATATATGAAACTGTAGAATCAAACAATCCTAAAGATCTTAAAATAATTAAAGAATCTTAAAATGGGGATTCCCAATAGTATACAATTCCCTTGTATACTAATTGTAATTTTAGACTATGTCTTAGTTTATATGAAATTAAATGTACACTTTTGTATCTTTTGTGTTGTTTGGAATGCACTATGCGAGCAAGCACGTACTGTAGCTTTTGGGATACACAATAATGTTAGTAAGATTTAATCTGCTTCTTTCCTGCATTTTCACATGTAAAAAACACATCACAACATGATGTTTAGATATTTTTTCTCAATAGTTATTGATTTGCACTGACCAAATTCAGACATCTTGCTTTTGGTTATGGATTCTGATAAAGCAATATGTTTGTCTTTGCTCTCTGTAAATTATTTGTTTTTTCCTTTCTTATCTTAGTCCTAAAAATGACTCATGTAAACTGATGCTATCTGGCCAGCTAAACACAATAATAGTTTTCTGCATTCCAGCAAGCTTTGAACTTTGTACAGTTTAGACTGGAGATTGCATCCCTAATTGTTTGCAGGTGTGCAGTTCATAGAGCAGGCAGGTTTAGCATTTACAATCCTGGGATAAAGTCATAGAGTATGGTGCCAGTGAGCTACAGGAAACAATTTATCACTGTTGCTGTTTATAGACAGTAGAATAAAAGAAAGTTATTATTTTCAATAAACGTTTTCCTATTTAACCTGACAATTACTTATTTCTAGTAAATATAAAAATAAATTAAATGTGTTTATAAAAATATAGTATGAAACATATACAATATACAAGAAATGTTTTTCACTAATTGTGCTATTCACCACAAACGTTCAAATCAACATTAAGGAAGTATACTCCATTGTCTAAACCAGACGTAAAAGAAATACTTCTTAGATTTGAATCAGTTGAATCAGTTTTTGCAAAGGTGTATCATTGTATCAATTTCTGATGATGATTTATAGTACAGACCTTCATTTTAAAGAAGGTCCCCGGACGGCTTTAACCAAAAAAATAGTACTCAGGTATTTTGAAAATTTGTGGTAATTGTGATCATTTTTAAATTGTTGTTAAAACCTCTATGAATATTTCATGTGGTAAAATTTCATATTGGGATAAATTAACTTTACCAAATGACAGGCCTCTTCCTGGGCACTGTATCATTATAGGAACACAGGAGCTAAGAAACATCCAAATCAACTGTATCATGAGAAGAGCAGAAGCTGATGGGCTGATCAGAATTTGGTGATGTCGTTTATGTCCATCAGGAAAGTCCAAACGTTAGCATATAGAAATAGATAGAAACCCATAGCACTCATACAGCAAATAGATCATCCAAAAAACCTCAATGTTCAGCGCACCAAGAGAACTTCCAGCCCACTCTCCTTAATAACCCTGGAACACCATCACCAATGTTCTCTTTGAGATTTTTAACATGAAGTAGCAGTCAGGGTCTTCAGTGATGATGCCCTGATTATCTAGCAGGCCTGATACATACCTACTGAAACAACCACTGTTCCAATTGTTCACCTGAGGAGAAATGAAATGGGAGTCCCACATAAACAGTTCAAAACCTCCTTAGGATAAACTTCAAGAGATGTAGCTGACAACACACCACTGGCAGCAGCCTTATACAATCAGGATGAAATAGGAGCTTGCCGGAGCAGAAAAGACGACTTTTCAGGAAAATCACCAAACTCATGTCCCAGAATAACACCAATAAAGAAAGAACAGACAACTGATAATCAGCAGACATGGCCCAGCCCTGCTTTCCAACGTCAGTATTTCGACGTTAGACAATAATTCTGCAGCTGATGAACTGGCCTCATTCAACAGATAGGACACAGGTTGTATAAAATGTACAAAAAAGATCATTCTTGATCAAAAAAGATAGAGATTACAGAAACCACCTGCCTGTGCAACTCTCTATTGACTACTTTGTCATCTTTAAGCAAAGTGAAATATGCAGCTTAGTGCAAAGCATGATGAACATCTTATGGTCTTTTTATCTTCAGAAGAAACCTCAGTCTCTCTGGTTTCCTCCAGCCTGAATATATTTTATGGATCATATGCTATAAATTCATTCCATTTCAGCCATTATGTACAGTACACGCATTTGATGATAGCAATTCTGTTACAAGGAATTCTAAAAGACAAGTGCCTGCCTACACTACAGAACATGTGTGGGGAGAGATGTTCATTTTTTTTCTCATTTGTTTGTTTTATTCCACTCACATCCTTTATCGGAACAAGCTCAGAGCTGCAGGTGAAGGTAGACCACACCAGACCTTGAAATTCCATCCTGCAAGCCCTGCGCAGTGTTTCCTCACAGGTGATTACAATCTCTCTTTCACCAGTCATGTCTTGGCTCATTTCCCACACTTCTGCATAGAATGACCCGACGTTTGCTTTTATGTAAGGCTTATCTTTGCTCATTTTCATTTTACATTCTTTTGAAAGCATTAATCCAACATGTAGATTAAAATCAAATAGATTATTTTTTGTTACGTAGACATGTGCACAACATGTATCAAAAATATTTATAAAAGTACATTGTAGACAACCTTTGTCTTTAAATTTGTTTACTTAACCACGCACTTTACAACCTTGGTACATATTCATAAATGCACATACAGTCTACAAATATACCCTCCACTCACTCTGTGACACAGCAGCGACCTTGACTGAAAGATCCATGTTGACAGTGTTATACGTTGGTATCTTTTGAATCGGTGAAGAAGTCTGCAGCGATTTTAATTTTGTGTAACTACAGAGCTGGATGTCTCATTTTGTTTAAGAAGGCCAAATTAATATTTTTATGACAAATAAACAATTTGTGTTTATAGCTGGATTTGGGCTTGGTATGTTTTTTAAGCATGAGCAATGAAACACACATGCACTTGTGCAGCTGTTAAACTTTCAGTCTGCACATAACCTCAGCGGTATTAAATTATGGATTCCGCTCATCTATAAGCTGGGCTCTGTTTCTTATCCTTGATTTTGAAAGAAGGTCATACATACCTCAGCTTTGCTAATCCTATCTGTCACGTATGACTAGCTTTGCCCAGACAACACTGTTTGAATGTCTATTAGAGGTGGTTTATGCTGTATTTTCACTTGATCTTCACTGTGCATTAAAATTCACAAAGCAGTGCAGTTGTGTATCAACCTATTATGTAAAATTGTAGAAGGGACTTAATGATGCAAATTACAAAGCCACTTCCCCTGCTAATACTAATTTAACACCAATGAGCACATTATTCCTCGGATTTTTTTATCTGTATAACAATGTACTTATCCTTAAATGAGATGCTCATGAAAAATTGATATTTTTGAGAAGCATGTTCTGCATGCAGCTCTCTTTGCCATATTTTACTTTTTCATGCTCTCCTTGTTCTTGCTTTGACTGTAAAGGTGAGATATGTAGTTAAAGGAAAATGTATTTCTCATTACCGTTCTGGAAATAATACAACAGCTAAAGTATATTTAAACATTGGTTAAGTATTACAATGAAGCTCTAATGACATTGCAATGATCCAAGTCTAGCCAAAATGCAGGGTGCCACTAAGTACTCATCAGTTCAATCTCATTTAATTAACTCATAAAAGTCTGTGAATTAGGTGAATTTAAATTATTTTTAAATCTGAAAGTTCTCAAACAAGTCTTTATTGCTCCGATTCAATCAAACCCTACTTATGTGTTGGTTAAAAGAGTTTTTAAAGATACTTTGATAGTAATATTCATCTTCATTTCATTCCATATTTAAACAAAATAAATTGTAAAGATATTCCAAATATAGCTGACAATACTCCTATGCTCAGCTGTATTTATCACACTGTGATTGATTAAAGAATCACAAAGATATAAAAACATCTAAACGCAAAATGAAAGTGAACTGAAGTTATGTTTCTTGATCTTTACATGAGCTCCCCCTTGACAGCAAGAGGAATGATCAATCTCTGCATTGTATATACTGTAAACGTGACCTCTGTTTGACTGGGTATCCTTTCAACTGGCACTGCACTGTTTTCGGTTAGTGAAGGGCCGATAAATGGGTTAGCTGTTGAGAATATTGTACAGGTGTGTGTAGCACCAACATCATGTCAGTAAAAATGTATGCAAAAGTAAATGATCTTTTGAACTGCAGGTTAGTATACTCTGGGTATTTGTAGTGTGAGTATAACTGGTATGTGCACTTACGCAAATATTGTTGCAATTCACTTTTCACAAATTAACAAAAAAAGCCTCACAAAGTTACATAGGAAATGAGTCCTGAGCAGCCCTAAAAAACATCCGGATGTGTTTCGACTGCATATGAGTAGGTTTTCTGCAACAACCAATTTGTCATTTAGTCTCTTTACAATTTAGCAATTAAAAACTGCAAACTTACATTAAAGATGTTAAAATTCTTAGAAATCCATTTAATGAGGATAGATCAAAAAAATCTGAAAGATTTTACAGCTGAGACACAACAGATTCTCTTCTAACACTAAAAAAATATTTAAAAACGCACCAACTCACTTAAAGCTGCCAGTCTTTCTCCTTCGACTTGGACACTGCGACAAGACACAGGCTTAACTTGTCTCTAACCTGAAAGTAACATCGAAATTGAGAATTAAACTATAATACAACAATATAATAAACAATAATACAATTATATAATACATCTTGAATAGGTTTATTGTAATGATTAATTTGTCTTTAAATATTCTAAATTTGCTATTAATTATTTATTCTCCTCATCATAAGTTTATCACTCTTTGCATCAGTATACTGTATGACCTATGTTGATTCCTGATAACAGCTAGTGAACAGACCTTCAGGCAACAAATGGCAAAATTGCATTACAACAATATATTTGAATAAGTCCCACTATTTTTTCATTTATTGTAATCTAGCACTCTTATACAGTAAATATCCAGTAATCACTTTTTTTGGTTTATACGTTTGATGCTTAATTAAATGTTTTAAATTCTGAAGGGTGACCTGTTTCCCAAACGCACTGCGATTATAAACTCATGTGACTCCCATCTGAAGAGTTTGGCATGACTTCACCCAGATGCTTGCTGTCGTGTGTGGTTTCGGTATTCGACTGCAGCAAAACACCGTTCGTGGCCAAACGCTGCAGCTGCAGATGCGAGGATTGTATGAAGTTTGTGTAACTCTAGATATTCTCCGCGGTGACTTACATTTGATATCCAAATTGCATTTTTAGATAATTACTAGTAGTAATCGCTCCTACGGGACACACACGTCTAACGAAAACCAAGGATCTCTTCGCCGTTGCTTCACAATGCTGAGCACAGAAACTTACACTGGTTGGAAAAACACCTGAAACGTAGAGCAGTTCCATTAACGTAAACCCAATCATGTGATTTTATTCGTTGAACAGTAGATACAGCATAATGTCTTTCATAAATAATGTGTTCCCCCTGCTAAACGTGGACAAAACGACGCTCTCAAGAACCCCTGGAGAAGGCTTCGACCCCCACACACGACCCTAATATCCCACAAGGCATTTTTATTTTGTTGTTTTTAAATGAGCATTTACATGGTTTCCTCACCTTTGCGCTTGGGGCAGTGTGTGACGGGTTCTGAAAGGGTTTCCATCAATACTTTTGTTTTGTTACCCTCCCACCCCCGAAACAATATATTTCGGATACCGTTAGTCAACGGTTAAAGATCGAAATCGCTCTCCTATACGTCAAATCTTGGTAGAAGCGCCCTTAGTCCAGGGTAGTACATACCTACTGGAAAATATTTGGATTTCTGATTAGGTGCCCCCCAATTACGCACCCCCTTTTAAAATCAAAATGATTTTTAGGAGGGGGTAATTTCAAAACGTCTAATGAAAGGTCAGTCTGCGGTGTCTCTGCCGGTGAAGTCCTCTGTAAGACAAATGGAGCTCCTGAGGTTTCGGTGGACCTGCTGTGCAGAGCAGGGCGCCAGCGCTCTGGAGCAGCAGCAGCAGAGGAGAGGTATTGTTAAAAATGTTTGGCTCTTTTCGGTAGCTATCTGTTGTGTCGTTAAGGTTAAAACAACGCAATGCATCTATTTCTAGCAGGGTTTCCTGGACAGGACAGCTCTCTGGTGGTTTCTTCATCATCACACGTCTTCGTTACTTTCAAGCAAATCATTTAATTTTGATTCAACAGGTAAATATTTAATTTACTAGCTTACATTAAATTGTAAGATGAGCGTGGTGGTGGTGTAATTTCTCTTTTGTTTATATTTGCAGTGTATCAGGATTAAATTACGGTAAAGCGAAGGGCTATTTTTAGTGCTGCAATTTTAAAGACAAAACATCTGGCTTCAAAATTTAATATTGTTATTGGTGCAGTATTTATTATCATAGCCCAAATCTGGCTGTGGTTTTTGAATGCAGACCTAGAGTATCTATAAATAATTTAACTATAAAATCATGTAACGTATATTATTTTGAAGTGGTGTATTTGCATGTACAAGTCTTAGGCTGGTTCGTGGATTTTATGAAGAGGTGTGTATTTTCGTTAACGAAGAAAGATGATTTAATGTAGACTTTTTAAGAAAAATGTTTTAAAATAATTCTTCTGTTATTTTGATAATTTTAAATATCCAGAAAATAGTTGTATAGCACTATTTACCAGAGGTAGTAATGCATGTTGTTGCTTTGATTCGTGTCACCGATTTCTTTAAAAGAATGAAGCTATGCATTTCCGTTTATTTTGAATCTAAATCTTATTTTTAAAATTTAAACAATTTCTGAGTTTGAGGGAACAGAAATATAGTATGAGGCTAAAATAACTGTATTACGGTCATTAACATATTCCTTGTTACTGTAATACCATTATGTCATAGGCTCTTCACTATGCATTTTTGCAGTTTGAGAATTAAAAGGTGTAACAGACTAGTCAACAGTTTAAATTAATAGGCCCATGATATTGTCTAACAAATTAGTGCCACTTGATATAAGTATATTATGATTTGAAATATTATTTCAAGAGGGTAGTAGAATGGACTGAAGTTGTTGGTCTGGTTCTGTGTGACAACAGCACCTCATATTTAAATACTGCTTCACAAGCCAACAGCAATTTCATTCGATTGTCCACTAGTGAGTTTTGTAGTCAGAAAACTAGCTGTTCAGGAATACCGTAATCAACACAAAACAGTAAGATCTGATGGCTGCTATTCTCTTTTTAGTATTTTCAGAGCACACACAAGCTTCTGATCACTCAGGAGAGTTTAAAAGTTTAACTGCATGCAGGCCATCTTGAGCTTGTTCCGTGTGATGGTGGGGTAAGGGGACTGAGCTCATAACAAGCATTATTTTGAGTTCCTAATATTGTGAGGACCCCCTAGAGAAGTCTGTGACCAGATAGTTGCTTTTCTTTTTCAATGGTGATCACGTTGTCTGAAGAAATATTCTTATGAATGATTTAAAATGGCTTATGATGCAGGTTATATCACCTGGAATATCCTTGGTACAGTATGTCATTTCCGGATTCATGTTAATATATTAGGAGTTGCTTCCAGAAATTGGAGAACTGCAGAATGTACATGTTCAAGTTTGTCTCACTACGATTCATCAGGTCTGCCGTGTAGGATCTGAAGTCCCATGGGTTTTATAGACAGCTTTCATTGCCAACCGATTAAACCCTATAAAACGTTTTTTGTACAACTAAACGTCCCTTAACAAGCAACCGGATGAGCTAGATGGGTCAAATGAGCTTGGAACACTTCAGTATATTCCTCAGTAAATAAGGAGATAGCTTAGTGAAAACCAGGACTGGCATGTCATTCAGAAACTGCCTCTTCTTCGTTGTAAGGATGTTGTTTGTGCTGACCTGTGCACCTCCAGTGCGGTCATGTTGTGCCAATACAGCACTTAGAATTGAGGTGGATTCTTCTGAAGAATCTTTCCACAATAATAAAGTCTAAGGGTTTCCTGTTATTAAGGAAGTAGAACCCGTAAGGCTTTAGTACTTATTTTTATTAGGTTTATTCGGCAGCCTGCATTGATCAGTGATATCTATAGTGATGAGTTTGGGTGGATCCTGTGTTAGAAGTGGTTGAGAACTGAGTTTTTTATTTGACAACCTTAAAGCACTTGGAAATCAAAGAATGCAAAGATTTTCCCTAAACCAGTATGATTAAGAAATGTTCTCATTAGATTTAAAGATTCTGGATATTTACCAATAAATATTATGTGCTTACTTTTCCAGTGTCCCCTTTGTTTCTAAATAAAATATATTTTATTTCCCATGATTACAAATTCTGGTTCATTTCTAATATGAAGCACAACAGGGTATATGGTGGAAATCCCAGTTTGCAGCTTAAAAAGAGGTTGAAAACAACCCCACAGACTTTTCAGGTATTATAGATTTATCGTATCGGCATGATTTTAGATTATTTTAGCCAAAACCAATAGAAAATGCTGCTATTAATTGCCAATATTTAATAAGGTGGTTAACAGTACCTGTTGATATTCATTTTCTTTTTTCTAAATATGTATTTCTTGCATTTTTTTCCCCAAATATTTTTTTTTTTAGAATGAATCTTTTTTTAATATGGATTTTGCCTTTTGGGCTATTACATTTTTTTAAATTTATGTCTTGTTACCAAAGCTTAGTATACATACAGACTGAAAAATATTTATTGATCCCGTGATATGTGCAGAACAGTGCTGTAGCCGCGCTGGTGACAAGCGAACGGGCTGCTTGTTATTGCTGGATGCCAGAGAGAGTCAGTCAGCCCTTATCCTACCTCTTCCCAGATGACCTACCCACAGGAAAAAGGGAAATGTAGTTTTAACAGCTGACTTTTATATGGAGAACTAAAGGAAGTGGATTTTTTCTGTTTGGCCCAGCGCCACATTTTTTAAGAACTAATAGAACTGACAATCGACCTTTAAGTGTTGGTAATATATGCTTGTTTATATTTCACAATAGGAATAAAAATATGTTTTACAGTATTAAACATAAAATGAACAATGCTACATAATTCCTAATGCAAGAAATTGTATAGGGCTAATAAAGTGATGTTGTGATGTTATGTTGTTACTGCAGTCGGTATATAAATACACATTATATGGTGTCAGGCTGGCCTGTTTTTCATGGGTTTTGAGTACCTGCAAAACAACTGTTAGGGCTGCGAATCTCTCTGTTGGTGGCATAGTAAACACATTTGTGTGATATAGTTTGTCAAAGGAGGTGCAGAAGTCCGCAGTTCTGGGTGTGATGATAGGGCAGGGGAAGTGCTTGAGGGCTGAAGGCTGGTTGTTTCTATAGATGTTGAAGTGTAATGCAGTGTCTCAGGCGAGCAGAATAATACCCAGTACCAGGCTGGGTGAGAGTCGTGCGATGTACAGTACGAGCTGAGCCAGTATGAAGCAGAACCCAGCTCCTTGGAAATCCGAGTCAGGAGAGTCTTCAAAGGGGATCTGGTCGGTATGAATGCAGTTATTGCTGCCAGAGCTGACATGGAAAGGGTTCCTGATTGTAGATTTTGGTGCTGAAATTTCAGAAAGCATGCAAGTCTTGCAAAAAGTAATAACGTGTCTGTAAACAATAGGCTGATAAATGAGTGCAGTAAAGGGCCTCTTAGCTGCAGTGTAACTGTCATTTTGGGAAAGAATGTGAAAAATGCAAATAATACATGGTTTTAATGAAGACTTTATTGCACATATATAGGATTTAAACAGTGTGCCTGTGTTGCTGATGAAAGACGGTAGTTTGTTTTGTGATGTAGAGAGACGTTTTGCAGATCTCACTCATCAGTACGAATTTAGAATTTCATCAGGGAGCAGGGCGCTATAAAAAGGTGTGTGCTTTGGCGTGGACCTGTTGGTGCAGGTAATGATGAATTTTGTATGATCTGTCACATCTGCATTACAAAATGAGTTTGTTTTTTTGGGGGGGTGGGGGGAGTCTGTGACGAGACCCTTGTGTGGCTCAGTCGACTGAAATCCAGGTGAATTTTCCTGCCTCGTCTCCATGATCCGCTAGTTCGGTCGTATGCTGTGAGATCTGAGGGGCGCTCGTCGACGCCTGGGCTGGTACAGCTTGCTGGTTTGTTACCAGAATGGCCGTTTCCCCCTAAATTTTCCTCTTTCCGTGTGCGGAAGCCCAGTATGGCACAGCACATACAGTAGGCTCCTTCTCCTTGTGTGTTTTCCCAGGCAGCGCTCGAGGTTTTGAGCGCTGGTGGCGCTGGTGAGCTCCGCCTGCTCTTCTCGTACACACACCGACAGAGCCAGAGTAAGTGAGAGAGCGCGCTGTGGGGAGGTGGAGGAGGACGGATTGTTTTCTTTGTTATTTTTAAACTCTTGCAACTCGTCCCCATGACACGATTCACAAAGGGCTGCAAACGCCGGGATTCCCGATGCACTCGAAAAAGGGCAGCAGGCTTTCACGGGTAAAGTGATAAACTTTTTTTTTTATTGCCAGCAGCCCGGGGTGTAGGATTGCGGTAAGCCAGGGATGAAATGTGCCCTCGCTTTGCCGTGTTTGAATCAAACTCGAGCCCGAGCGGGTTTTCGTGCCGGGGCCGTGCGGGTCTGAGCGGCCGGGGGTGGGGATCGGGGGGCTGTCCGCGCCGGTGGGCGACCCCGGCCGGGCCGGCGCTGCGCGGCCGCGAATAATCTCCTGAAGTTGTGTGCAAGTCGGTCGGCTGGGGAAGAGGGCCTGGCTGTGTGTGGAGTTTGGTGCTGCCTCCCTTCCCCCACCGGCCTCTGCTGCCGAGACTCGCAGAGGCCAAGACGTGCGCTCAGTGTGGAGCCGCACTTCAAAGCGCCCGGCGGGGGGGCGGGCACGCTGCGCAGACCCCCTGCACAAGCCCGGGCTCCGCTAAAATGTGTCGGCCTGCTCCTGAACGCGTTATTTTTTGTGATTATTTTTTTACGCGGCGTAGCTGCGGGTACGTGGTTACACAGTTTTCAGACTGATATCGTATCACAGAGCCGGTCTGTGTGTGTCAGGGGGAGGGAGATCAAAGAGCGTGCGTGAGGGAGAGCCGTATCGCGGAGTTTTGGCGGAGCAGGTAACTTCGGGGGGCAAAGGCAAAAAAAAAGTATTCTCCATTTTTAACGTGTGTTGTGAAATGTCGAAACATAACGCCTCTTGGTTGTCTGTAGTTGCCGCGGTTCACGAAGGAGAATGAAGTCACTCGGAAGTGAAACGCTTCTGTCGCTTGTATGTTTTTTTTCTCCCCCCAAAATGACGTGCGGTGGGCTTTGCGTTCGCTCACAATTTCACTTTATTCTGGAGAGAGCCGCGTTTTAGACATTGCAGCAGCTCGCACAGCTGCACTTCAGATGAAATACAGTGTGCTCAACCTTTTCATTTAAGACCGTTTTTATCAGCGTTGCAGGAGGAAAGTGGGGGCAACGGCAGTTTAGGTAGAGACGCATAAAGACAGGGGTTCCACCTAAAGCATTTTGCACGGATAGTCGTGGAATCGAAATTGTACCTCTGTTCTGGCAGTGACACATGAAAAGAGCACGTTGTTGGACAATGTGTGCCTGAGGTGGGCAGGTTGTAAACCGAGTGTTTTAACTGTACAATTGATGTGTTTTCAACTTTGGAACTGTGAATAAAATGCTTGTACTTCCTGGTCTAATAGTTGTGGAAAGCAGTTCTGTTGGCCAGTATTATTTCCACCATCGATGGACGTTTTATTTCAGAATGTATTTTGTGACTGAATAAATTGCGAGTCTCTTAAGAAAGCAGTGCATTCATTTTTAGACACATCTACCTCAAACAATAAGCAATACAATATACGCAAGCCCTTTAAAATGCTTTCTGGAGAGCTCTTATACAGGCTTCAAGGAAGAGCAAAGCATGGTTTTACCTTGCACAGTTGGAAATCAAATGTAAAAATGCTGTGTGTTGATTAATCAAATTGTGAAATAATGTGTATAATTGGCATACCTTCAGAGCAGTGAGCAGATCTGTTTCTCATTTTGTCAAATGTGGGATTTGCAGAGCATTTGTCCTCTGCTCAGGGTCTGCATGCCTCTTACGTGTATCTCTGGGTTTCCCATCACAGGCCCTGCCTGTTATATATTGTTTGGTAGAGCAGTGATTAGTTTGTCAAAATATGATGTTTGTGCCCGATGGCAAAGTTGATTGGATTGGTTTCAGTTCAATATGCTAAAATTAAACAAACGCAGTTCTGAAAGTAAGAAGAAATTAAATGTTGATGTAGATGGTTTTTAAAGGACATGGGTATTTACACTACAGTGTTTATTCATGCTTTTGATGTACAAATATAAAATCAATATTGAACAGAGAATTAACTCATTCATCAAAGCAAGTCAGTAAAAATTCTATTCAGGACAGAAAATGGTACAGTTTTTGGGTGGCACCCTATTCTCTCATGATCACATTTCTCAGTGTATGCTTTTAAACTTTATGAATAAATATCACGCCACCAGTTAGTTAACTGGCTGAAATAAATATTTCAGAACTTATTGTGAAGAGGAGAACTTTGTACCTCTTGGTTCTGTGATTAATCAGTAGATTCATCAAACATACCGGTAAAGCTCCCATTAGTGTTCAGACCGAGGACTGATTGATTGATGCTCGACTCTAAATACAGACACAGCTTAAATTAAAGACAGTCTGCAAAGATCTTGATTAGTTCCTTTGGCTGTTTATATAGAGCTCAATAGCATAACAGGTAAATGACACTAGCCATGCAGTGTATTCGTCTTCTGGCCTGCATGTGTGTATATAGGTGTACAACTGCTTGGTCTTGAGTACCTTCCAAGCCTTCCTGTGTCAGGAACTACTTAATATTCATACCCACAATTCACAGCGACAGCCTGGTCTTTAAAGAACCTTCCTAACCCCGGTGGGTTCAGCTTTTAACATGTATAGATATGTGCACTGAGCACTAGCAGGAGCTTTCTCCAGGACAGAATTGTTAACACACTCTGTGGGAAGATCAGGGTAACAGTGCTGCACTTGAGCATTCCAGGAAGAGAAAGTTCTTCTAGTAAAAGGACATGTTCAGGGTGATCCTATTGGAAAATTCAGCTCTCCGTTGTCGTATCTATAGGCCTGTGCACCGCACCTTTCATGCGTCATGTAGCTCTTATTAATATTGAACCTCAGAGCTTGTGCCTCTGCTACAGGGTCCCTAGCTGGCAGAAGAGTACCTGGATTCCGAGCTGCTGCAAAGCTTTCTTCAGCAAGGGAATGAAATATTTTAGGCCAGGTCACATCGGCGAGTGTGCCCACAAGCCTCACAGTCCAGGCGCATAACGCTTTTCTAACCTCAGAAGTGTACATGCTTGCAGTGGGTCCTGTTTGTGTAGACCAAATCACGTTCAGAACTCAAGCTGATTTAATGACCTCTTGTAAACCTTAGGGTTTGCAGTGAGCTCAGAAATGGTGTTTTTCTTCCAAAACGCCTTTTACATTATTTCAGAAACATTCACAG
This sequence comes from Lepisosteus oculatus, assembly GCF_040954835.1. Taxonomy (NCBI): domain Eukaryota; kingdom Metazoa; phylum Chordata; class Actinopteri; order Semionotiformes; family Lepisosteidae; genus Lepisosteus; species Lepisosteus oculatus. The sequence continues at coordinate 650,490 of NC_090714.1, forward strand.
AAAGTGATTAACATTGCAGTAACGAGACAGGCTTTAAACTCCACGAGCAATACAGGGGTGACTTCAATTTAGAATTATTTATCTAAAACCTTTTTTATAAAATCAATTACATTTCCGTGTTGTCCGAGTGTAAGATTGTTTGACATCTTTGAATTGTATACACTTGTTAGAGAATAAAGATTGGCAGGATACACATCCTCCACTCTATAAAATTGTACGATGTCAGAGTACGTGGATATGTCCTGTTGAAGGCTTTTATTTGCTGAAATGTTGACAGTACCCAGTAAATCGTTATGGAATGTAACAGTTGCATCCTGCTCAATTTATTACAATGATTGGTTTCTGTTGGACAATAACCTCTGGTATGCATTTTCCTCTCTTTCCTGAAATATACATATATTAGGAACGGACAGGAGAGAAATATTTCTGAATGGAAATGCCTTCTGGATTTTGAAATAATTAATGTTGGCAGTATAACATTTGACATACAGAGACCTGGGGTTTGTAGATTTAGTAGATGGTGCCGTGGTCAGCCTTAGCTGGTTCCTTTCAGCTGGAGGAGGCAGTTTGCTGAGTGATTAATGTTTCACCTCTGTTGTGAAGTCCCTATCCAGTTGGCATTCTAGTTCCTAGAGACGTTCAAGGAGAACTCAAAGCTTTCTGTATGTTAGATGGAATGGACTTTTGCATGGAAATGCAGAGCATAATTGTCTGTGGTCAAAAGATGGCAGAAACCTTGAGCACAGAAGTTTGACAACTGGTCTATTTTGCTGTCGTTTTTTACAAACATGAGGTGAACAACCGCCACCTTCTCTGAAGATGGGACATGTTGAAATCTGTGACAAAAGTGACAAAACTTTTGAGAAAACAGGGATGTACTTTTCCCAGAAAGAGGTGCATCTTCAAGGCAGATACCACTTTGTTCAGCTCAATTGTGCAAGGAGAGGGCAGGATCGTCCGGGACTGGGGTTTGATTCTGCTTTCCTGATGTAGACTGGGAAAAAATGGGTAAGTCTGCAAATGCTAATAAACTGCTTTACTAATGTTCATTTTTCTTTTTTTTTTCCCAGGAGGAATTCTTTGGCAGCAGTACTTGTAGAAGTCTGGATTTAATTGTGATCAAATTTGGGCTTTACTGGGACTGGGTGAAGAGCCGCCGTCAGAATGAGTGTGAGAGAGAAGAGGTTCCCCGTGGACGTAGGGGGCAGCTTTACTGAGGACGCTCCGAGGCCCCCCGTCCCGGGGGAGGAGGGCGAGCTGGTGGCCAGCGATGTCCGGCAGTACAGCCACAGCTTCTACTCCGCCAAGGCCGAGGGCATCAAGAGCGAGGGCTCCACCGCCACGCCCACGCCGCGCAGGCCCGACCTGGACCTGGGCTACGAGCCCGAGGGCAGCGCCTCGCCCACGCCGCCCTACCTGAAGTGGGCAGAGTCGCTCCACTCGCTCCTGGACGACCAAGATGGGATTCACCTCTTCCGCACCTTCCTGAAGCAGGAGGACTGCGCGGACCTGCTGGACTTCTGGTTCGCCTGCAGCGGCTTCCGCAAGCTGGAGACCAGCGAGGGCAACGAAGAGAAGAAGCTGAAGCTGGCCAAGGCCATCTACAAGAAGTACATCCTGGACAGCAACGGCATCGTGTCGCGGCAGATCAAGCCTGCCACCAAGAGCTTCATCAAGGACTGCGTGGTGAGGCTGCACATCGATCCCGCCATGTTCGACCAGGCCCAGACTGAGATCCAGACCATGATGGAGGAGAACACCTACCCGGTGTTCCTCAAGTCCGACATCTATTTGGAATACACAAGGACAGGGGGCGAGAGCCCCAAGCTGTACAGTGACCAGAGCTCCGTGTCTGGGAACGGCAAGGTCCTGCCTGGATATTTACCCACCTTGAACGAGGACGAGGAATGGAAATGCGACCAGGAGCCGGAAGAGCAGCAGGAGAGTGACCCGACCCCGACCAGCCGGCTGACGCAGAAGCTGCTGATGGAGACGGCCCCCCAGCGGGCCGTCACGAGCCGGCGCTACCAGGACAGCACCGAGTACAGGTACAGCCTCTCAAACCCCTCCGGGTCTGTGCCGGTCTCGGGGTGCAAGGAAGGAACCAGAAATTCAGCTCTGACTGAAGACTTGTGCTGTGTGGGCTAGAGCTCAGCTGACTGTGGGGAAGAATACACTATAGCTTTTAGAAGCTGTTTTTAAACATGATATGCATCAGAATCATTCATCAATAAGGCGTCCCCACTAGATATATATTTACATGGTGCTTTACAAAAGTATCCATCCTCTTCCGGAGTGTCTCTTTGGGTTAAATTACAGCTGATGTACGTATTAAAAAAGATGAGTATTTTAAAGCAGTCTGCTCAAACTGAAGAATGTAATTGTTAAAATAATTCGCTGGTCGCTGTTTGCAGTGTTTTTCTAGACACTGTCTATATTACTCTTTTCATCACAATCTGTAGCAGAAATGATCTCGGGACGTAAACGTAGTAGCAGTAGGGCGCGTTATTGTTTTTCAATGAGGAAATTAGTCTTGTTACATGTCTTGCTATATAAATGACAAACATCTGAATATTTTATAAACAAAAGTTGAAGTGAATGGCATTATTTTATATTTCCTATTTTGCTGAATCTATAAATACAGCCTAGATGTCTAGAAACAGGAATATGATTTACAAATGGCTTTTACCTGTGCGAAACAGTTTTGCTGTTTGCTATTGGCATTCCAGCAGCACAGTGATGGAGGGCTGGAGAATGTCACCCCGGTTTCTTGGGGTGCTGTGATTGACAGTCATCCACTAAACATAGGTGTCCTGCCTAATGCCCACGCAACTCCTATTGAGAACTAACAGAGTGAGAAAACATTTGACTTGTCAGTTTGCGTCTTGCGAGTGAGCCTGAGGTGTGTGTGCTTGGACCAGACACGGAGGCCCAGGCTGTTAGGACTCAGGGCCCTGCTGCTTGTACCTGTGACGTCAGGGACTGCAGCGGTTCCCAGCCGCACCGCTGGGAAGTGTCTGTGCTTCCGTGTCTTCCAGCCGTTTATAAGTTTGGTCCCTCTGTTTCCTGCGGGATGTGTATTTATATAACATCTGTGTACGTTCACAGTGTCGTCCGGAAGTGTTCACCCCCTTCTGAACAGTTACTGTTGCAACCCAGTTTTCTAATGCGGTCAGTTTTTTCACTCGATTGACACGGCATATGTAACAGTTTAAAGGGGCAGTGTCCCCTGTGATGGACTGGTGTCCTGTCCAGGGTGTGAGAGTGTGTGTGTGTCCTGTGATGGACTGGTGTCCTGTCCAGGGTGTGTGTGTGTGTGTGTCCTGTGATGGACTGGTGTCCTGTCCAGGGTGTGTGTGTGTGTGTGTCCTGTGATGGACTGGTGTCCTGTCCAGGGTGTGTGTGTGTGTGTCCTGTGATGGACGGGTGTCCTGTCCAGGGTGTGTGTGTGTGTGTCCTGTGATGGAGTGACGAGTCTGCCAGTCCTTCCCTCTGCAGAGGTTCTCCTCCCTGGCTGTGGAGCCATGTAGCTCTGTCAGGGGTGGTCGCTGGGTCTGGGGTGATGGCCTGCTCTGAGAAGAGTCTGGGTGGTAATGATGGCCTTGGCTGTGATCCTGGGAGCTTTCAACACCTGAGAAATGTCTTTATACCCCTCCTCAGATCTGTCTCCACACAGGTCTAACACGGAGGACAGACATATCCCTGTCCTTTATGGTAGGGTCTCCACTCCGACAGGCACTGTCAACTGAGGCACCTTGCATAAACGGGTGCATTTAGACTGGGATCAAGCAAACCCATTGAACTTTCCAGTACGAGGGATCTCGCAGTTAGATGCTCTTGTGTTCAAGTCGGACTGTCATAGCAGTGGTGAATAATTATCGATACATTATATTAAATACCATGTAAAGTATTTAATCTTCCTTCACGAAGCCAAAGCAGAACAGAAAATGTCACCTAGTAGTTATTTAGAAGTAAAGGACAAATTCCCTAAATACTGGGTTTCCAGAGTTTCTAGTTCTTATTATTTGAAGTTCTTGATAAAGAAATTTTAGATGTTTAAAACTGTGCCTTCCTCCTTTTTGCTTTCTGAATTTATATTCCTTTGCCCTGAAGGCATGAAAGGATTTTAATTGCTGAAAGTAATGCAGTTTTGAGGTTGTTTGCAAATGATTAATTTATTAGGTGAAATAGTTGGCTTGTATTTCAAAAAGACAACCTTCATTTTTAACTGCTTTTTAAGATTACCCTTTGGCTTTTGTAACTGAATTTTACATTAGTCATATGTTCAGTTTGTTTCTCTATAAAACAGCAAAATGAGACCAAATCGGTTGATTCAAATGTGGATCCGCATGCTGGCAGTGTAAGAGAAATCAGTACGATTAGCATGGAGCTGTTTCGCACCTAGGTTATGAACATTTCAAAAGAGGGTTCAGTCTGAGCTTTGTCTCAAACAGCAATGCTTAATAAAAGATGTGTGGAGACTCTGTATATTATTTTTTGCATTGGATTGCAGACGTTTTGGACGTTGGAGATTCGGAGTAGACTTCAGTTTTTATTACTTCCTGTTCTCCAGCAAAAGTAAACTGTATAAAATGTACCACATTTTTAGTGCAGGAAGCAGCCTCTTTTACCAAAGCTCTGCAGTTTGCTTTGGTCATAAATAATGTTTTATGGCTACGGTAATACTGAAATTGTTTGGATGTTTTCAAGAGAATTTATTACACGCTTTCAGTCGACAACAGCAGTCAGTATGTACAGTATAGCAGACATCCTCTTAGTGGTGATGTCTTTTGTAATAACATTACCACTTGTATTGAAAGGTGTGAATGTGTCCGTAAGAGATGAATTTGTATGCTTGTGTGTTGTTTGAAGTCTTGTAAGCTCCCTACCCTACGCTGAGGCTGTCCTGTGAAATTGTACAAATAGTTGTTGTAATAGTAGTAATAAAAATAACAGTTGTCTTAATGCTGAGAGGTGATGTAAGTTTATTTTTCTCACTTATCTATTCAGTTATTTGAATAGTATGGTTCTTAATCAACATATACTTGTTGATTGTGAACGTGAAGGCCGTTGATAAGGTGTGTCTATAATGTGTTGATCCTTGAGAGGAGGAGCACTTATTAATCTTTTTTAAGAAATAAAGAAAACAATCTTTAATGTGTAGTAATGAGTAATGTGTAGTATTTATAGGGAAGATACAGAGTTACAATTTAATAGGTGCAGAAATGTCAAAAGACCTTTTGCAAATGTGATTGAAAAACCTGAAATAGCACAGCTTTTAAAAAGATTGTGCAGATTTTATTTTATAGAGGACTATCGCATGAATGGATTGGGTCATTTGGTTCTTGAAAATGTTAGTCTTAAATGGAATAGTTTGTCAACATTAACCCATGTCGGAGTAATCTTAATTACATTTTCTATCCATGACGAAATCAAACAAAATAGATAAGTCATGTTTTCACATTGATTTACAGGCTCTAGGCAGCCTAGAGACAACCTGCTGTCTTACTTTCTTTACTTCCAATCCAGTGTAGCTTCTAAAGATTTTTTTTTTCATCTGGCTAGTCAGCGCTTTGTACAGCAGTTAAAATCTTTGTTCATATATTCATATTTGTCACTGTAGCTTTAACAAACCAGTTGATGAAATCAATTGAAGGCTTTACTCAATCCTCAATCAAACGTCCTCCTTGAACAAGATCCTTTGTTTTCGTCCTCTGTGCAAGAATTCACTGACACTTTATTCAGAACGAACCTTTTAAACACTGTGCTGTTCTGAGTGAACAGTCACGTTCAAGGCACTAGAGAAAATATAATCATAAGTATTCAGTGAAAATCACATCCAGAAAATTGTCAAACGGTGAGTGATGAGTCACTTCTCTATGTCACAGTGATGTGCGTTTTTGGCAGGAGTATGGAGGAGTGGTTGGTGTTTTGGACTCAGAACAGGAGAGGTTCAAATCTCAGGTGAGACACTGTTGTTATACCTGAGAGCAGAGGACTTTACCCCCAGCAGTTTCAGGTGCATGAATGGGTATGGATGTTAGTCGATTGGGCTAAGGCTGCCTGCCAAATAGATCAATATATGTTGACCACAAATACCATTTTGAAAAAAAAAATCCCTTGCATTCTAGAGAAAAAATCGTTATTTTAGTATGGTGATTCCTGGCATTTTGTGATTTTTTGACGTGGATGACCTGCATTCAAATGGCTTCAAAATTACAGAGCAAGATGAAGAAGATTCCTTTATTTGGTCATTTCTTGATTTAATTAAATTTGGCATGTGCTGATCCACAGGGGGTGGACAAAATAGTGGAAAAAGTGAGAAATACATAAATCGTTATTTTTTAACAGAAGCAAGTTTGTCACCATTTGTAAAAACAGATGGAACCATAATTCTATCACTAACCTTCAGCACGTTGGGGACGGCAGCATCAGGTGATCATTTTCTGCATGTTTGGGAAAACAATGGTCATGTTTCTGACGCAGTTCATGCACAGGCTTTTTCTTGCTTGCACATTCGTATTTAACACATTGGGGTGCTGAGTAACATCATACAGAAATGCAGAAAACAACTGGTCCAAGTTGCTTTAGAACAAATATTGATTAATTTCTCCATGTCCAAGAATAACAAGTGAATGTGGTTCAAAACCCTCAGTTAAATATTATGGGCTCTTATATTACCCCCCCGAAAAACCATCTTACTCTGCAAAAGCAGATCCTCATCCTGGGTGTCTACATTCCTCATTCAAAACCAAGTATAGTGTTCCAGGCTTCAACATAATCAGTTCAACTACAGTTGACATTGCATTATTTACAAAACTTTGCAAATGCTCAATGCGATGATATGAAAAAAGATTATTCTGGTTGTATGTTGAGACTTCTTTTAAGATTTCCGATGTAAAATGTAACAACTTTAATCTCCTCACTGGTTGTTCCGTTTTGCAAGGGAACCACAACTGTCATCACATCTAGTCCAGCATTTGTAGCTCTGACAAATAGCAGTAACGGGGGTATCGCTGATATCCCAACTTTTAGTCATTTCAAGACTGACAAACACAGAAGAAACCTTTCCTCAAGGATATTTGTGATGTGGTCAAAGATATCCAACACCCACCTCAACGCTGGCAAAATTATACAGCTGATGTTTTTACCCTGTTCTTAAGCTCCTTTTTGTCAGCAGCCTGTGAAAATGCGGTCTTTCATCATATGACTGTTAGAGCATAGGGTTTTATCCATTTAATTTCTTCATGTGTGATTTCATGACCCGTGAAAACATTTCTTTCCTGAGCTTATTCTTGATGTGTACTTTTAAAATATCTAATTAAATTATTTTGTTTAATTGGGCAGTGGGATTGTTATGTATGAAGCTCATGCATTTCCCTTCACTGAAAGGCACAAAGAAGAAAATCTTGTTCCCACTGCTCTCGAAAGGATCTGTGCTCATCCTTGTACTTGGATGTTTTAGCCATGTTCAGATTTCTCCGTGGTAAGTGTTTTCTATCCAAGAGAAATTCACGCAGTTTTTCAACGAATTCTCATCCTTCTTTTAGCACGGTCCTAGTGCCTGCAGTGTGTGATTGCTGCACTCTGGTAGGATATTGAACACAGAAAGCTGGTTTTCTTGAGGAGCCTCGGCGTTAAGCAGTCACTGTGTGTCAGATGAGTAAACCAGGAAATTGTGGCTCGGCCCGTAGTGTAGGTCTCCTTATAGACGTCTTGTCAGTCACAGATATTCTCTGTGCACAGTACTTAATTTGAGTCGTTTTTTATCCCTTTTATTTTTATTGAATTTCTTTTCATCCAGATCTACTTAATATTTCCTTCAACAAGTCTAGCAGGCACCCCCATGGAATTCTCTCCTCCAGAACGGTCTCCCTGGCCTGCTGTGGGTCTCCTCTCTTCTCCACACCAGGCTCTTCCCAGTTCCTCGGCGGCTAGTGGGTGGATGCTCCCTTGTTTTCTGCCTACCCAGATCAGTGGCTGGAGGTGTCGGTTCATCGGAAAGATGGTTGAAGTGTTAAAATGAAAACTCAGAGAATTGAGGTGTGTCCCCCTGGGGGAAGGATGGGTCCAGAACAATACCCCATGATTTCTGCCTCGGATTTTGCATGTGCGTCTACGCCTCCGCTCCAGTCCGCCTTTTACCAGTTCAGAGGGAACATTTGGAGGCACTTTTACTATGAAATATTTTAAGTTCACGGTTTTTGTTGTCTGATAATCTGTTCTAGGCTGAATGTGCCTGAAGTTGTCTCATACCGTGTAGATTTATTAAGCCCAGTTTGAAATGATGAGCTTGACGCAAAGAAATCAGCATGTACCTATAGAGAACTACTTTTGTGTACACTATTCATCTCAAAGAATACCAAAATCTCTCATATCTAGGAGGTCATATATAAGCCATGATGTGCCAGCAATCATGCCACACGGCAAATTTCATATTGACCCAGCCCAGCGGTGGTTAGGTTCTGAGACCTGGTAACACTGTGTTATAAGGTGCTCATGCTGCTGTACACACAATATTGTTGTGGTAGTTGCATACAGGGGAGTTATTAGTGAAACATGGTATTGTGTATGTGTCCTGTTGCATAGGCTTTTAGATATGAGAAGGGTTGTAGTCTCCAGGTATAGAGCAGTGCTGTAGGATTGTGCAGCTCCACATTTGACATCTCTTTCTTTCCTCCACTGCTCTGGTGGAAAGCAGTTTTCCTGCCTGCTTAAGTCATTAGGAGGTTCTGGCTAGTTTAAAATTCTGAATAATCAGGAAAAGCTGCAGTAATCCCCATCCAGGCAGCCTCGCTCATGAACTGCGGCATCACTTTCTCTGGAATGTCAGGAGCGCAGGTAGACGTCTGCTGTTTCCCCTGTGGTGCCCCAGAGAGGGCATTGGGAACTAATCTGGTGGAGGTGCAGTGAGCCCCTGTCCCGGACACAGGCGTGCCCCCCTGCCCTTGCTGTCCTGCCGTTGAGTTCTGTGAAGGCAGACCCGGGCCTGGGATTGTGGCCGGCCTTCAGCTGCTGATTTCATTTGCATTTTCCCTCACTTCTCCTTGCGTTGACGTCCTCACAAGATCCTTTGCTCCTGGCAACAGCAGTGGTGCTGAATATAATTGTTATATTTAACAAATATTCCTTTCCTTCTGACCAAGCCCATGATTAGCTTTCTGATTGCATTGAAACTCTTAATGCACTGCAGTAAAGGTATGTACTGAGTCGTCTCTTAGGTAACTCTGATGGCACTTTATTGACTTAATGGTGTTAATGCAAAGGGCAGAAACAATTTGGTCTGACCGAAAACCTGGGATTTCAGAAGCCAAGGCAAAACAGTGCAGATCTTTGGTTGAAGAAGTCTCTACCGCCGAAACGTTGTCCCTTTTCCTTTCAGCAGGGAATAAACCTTTTTGCAGCCTACGCGTGCTGACGCAGCCCCCTACTTGAACTGCTGCTAGATCTGTAGTTGTCATGGCCTTTTCCAAAACTCGTCTGATCAGCCTTAATTAAATGACATTTAGTACACGGCATACGTTTGTTTAATAACTGTCCTGATCCATTTTTTGGGGGCTAAAATCTTGTTTTTATATGAATTATGTCAGTTTGTCTGGTTTCTGCCCATTCTGCGTTTTGTGATGTTTGAATTCAAACTGGGGTGTGATTGTTTCTATCACAGCCACGCGCAGTGACCCCTGTCAAGGTGGTCAACAAGAAGCCCTGGCTGATTGCTCAAGAGATTGGGGCAGTGTTGCTGGGGTCCTGCCTGCTGGCTCGTTGCAGTCTCCAGCACCATCCTGATGGCACGAGGACATCGATCTCTTCGCAAGCAAGGCACACAGCCAGCTCGTCACCTGTGCCGCTAGCTCGGGGGTTTGGCCTTATGCAGTAAAAATCAGTGGAGTGTTGTCGTGGTCAGTCGGGAATGAATAATAAATCAAAATGACCCCTAAAACATTAAATCATTATCTAAAATCCGGATGCTTTATTTTTCTAAAATCTTCCATCCGTAAATAATGCAGTAAGTGATTCAGTGCCCATAATATAGTGATGCATTTTTATTTATTAGACATTATTGACCTGAATTTCTGTGTATTTTCCACAAATGGTATATAATTTAGGCCAACTAATTGCTTTTAATCATCATATTGATCAGTTGGGTTGGGCAGACCTGAACTGAGCATAGATCGTTAAGTGAAAGCACTAACTGCTATTAAACTCAAAATGTACAACACAAATTGTGTGGGCTGTTAGTCAAAGAAACACTGAAGATTGTTATATTTGTAAATGAGGAAAAAAGCTGATAATCTGCTTAAGCGTGGTTTATCAATGGATCTATAAGTGATAGTTCAGGTTACTTTCTCTTTCATTCTGATCCTGGTCAGGAGTGATCTTCCTCTTGACTGGACCTTTGGGAATACACACCTGCTTCATGCTTTTGTTATTTTTCTATATTAGCGCAGATAGATGTCTGCGAGAATATTTGCTTTCAAATTTTAATGGTGTGGCAAATGCAGAGTAATTTTGCCACAGAAAATAACAGAAACCTCAAGAGCAGAGCCCTGCAGTGGCAAGCTGTCTTCGAATCTCCCCACCCCGGCAGCTCCCCTCACAGCTGGCCATGTGAAATGGTAAAACACCGTCCTGGAATTGTAGGCGTTTAACTGTTAATTCTGTTCTGCAGTCTTGGCATGGAAGTGAATGCCTGTGTCATTTATAAATCACCTACAATTCTCTGTAAAAATTGTTTGGTTTCAAATTTGCCTCAAATAATTTTTGAAACCGCTGTGATGTGCAACATGTGCTGGATAGATCGTGATAAACGAAAATGTGATCGTGTAAAATATATAATCACTTAGGCTGCAATATTAGGGATGCTTTCAGTATATAAATTGTGATTTATTGATTTGAGGAAGACTGGCATTGTATTAAAGGTGGTAAGGTATCTGCAAATAAAAATACTCAAAGTGGATTTTAGAAAACTCATGAAACAAGAAGGAAACTGCTCAACAATATATGCAGTATTGTAATATCTACAGCATTGTGATATGAAAACTTTTATCTGCTTATACAGGGAATGAAATGGGAAGGACAAATGTGAGATTTCAGAAAGTTTGCATGGTCTTTGTTTGTAACAAAACACTCCACTGGTGTTCATCTAGTTAAGAAGCTCCTTATCTTCAAAAGCAACCATTATAGGTAGAGCTGACATTTTTTTCTTCTTTGAGGACAGCATGTTGATATTGATTCTTTTGATATGAAAATCATGATAATGCAAATGAATTCAACATTTGTAACAAAAGAAAAACACTGTGTGACTTACACATGGTATGTTGGTGTCTTTCAGCTCTGTGGCAAACCAGTGAGGTTTGTGTCCTTCACCTGTATTTCCCAATGGCCTGTCCCCTTGTTGTCCCCTGTTGTCTGTTTCTATTTTGTTTGATTTCATTGCCGTCACAGATGTCTTGGGGCGATGAAGTTGTGAATAACTACAATAACTGCATATGTAAATCCATAAAAGCACAGTTCCACTAAGGTGTGCTGGCAAAGGGCAGTCTATACCACGGGTCATATGTGGAAACAATATTCCTAGGAAATATTCCTTTTGGCCTGCATTGTTCTGTGTTTGTCCTTTGAGCCGAAGGGTGACGTCTGTTTTAGGTCCTTTTTGGGTAAAGATGCTCATCTCTCTAGAGGCTCAAGCAGCAGTGTGTATGGTGTATGGTGTGGACCACACAGATGTAGTTCATGGTGCAAGCAACACAGGCCTTTGATAGGAGTTTCAAGGGGCTTTGGAGTGGAAATGTGTGAAATGGTCTGTATTTTGGTCCTTTCTGGGGTGATTGTGGTCGAGAGGCGTTCAGTCCTAATCCCACAGCTGGGAGCTCCTGGCAAGCACAGCCCCCAGTGTCTGGACCTGTGGTCTGTGTAGCAGTTCACCTGGAACTGAGACTCCACTTTGAGTCAGTTGAAACGCAATTATCCTGCCCTTCTTTGTTCAGATCACTGGAGAAATGTTGTAGGAGCCCTGTGACAACTAAAATTTCACGTTTTTGTTTTCCCACTTATGAGGAATCTGCCTTTTGGGAAAAGTGGGCTAGTTTCTTATCCCTGTGGCAAATGCAACACTGTGAGAGAAAAAAATGTACTGTTGTGAAGAACAGTTTGAGTCTCTTAAAAGAAAGCTGTCTGCTGTGGATTTTCCCTGGCCTGGTTTGCGTTGTCAGATTGAAAGAACATTGAACCCCCTGGCTTGAAAAGGGCTGTGGAAGAAGCTTTGAAAAACACAGCAGACGTGTATCTCTTAAGAATGTCACACTCAGGGAATGGACAGTCAGCTTCAGTTTGTCTTTTGGTAGTTATGTTGTGGTCTAACAGATTTCTTACCTACTCCAGGGTTGGTAACTGCTTCATCACCACCGTGCGTGTCCTTAACTTGGTGAGGTGACTCACTCAGTGGGTTTTGCAAGCTTGGAGACTGGCTGCCATAGATAGTTTAAGCGGCTTTGATTCATTGTGGAGGACTGCAGCTCTGAATCCACCTCTGCTGATGTGAAAGGCGAATGTTTAAGAGAGCAGCTCTAGTTTCTACTGTGCTCGGCTTACCCTGAGAATCTAAGGCTATATGATTCTTTCACAGTGTGGACACATTACTATGATTGAATCAGCTGGTTTGTGTCTAATTACACTGCCCCTTTTTTCCATACAGTGTTGGAGAATTTCACCCAGGCCTGGAGGTCTTTCTGCAGCAGTGCACTTGAAAGCTGAGGTGTTTCCTGTTGCGCGTGTTGTTTCACGATTTGGTTTAGGCCGCTTGCTGCTGCGATGGTTGCTTAGCTAGAAAAGCCTTTCCACTGGTTTCAGTTCTCCCATTACCTATCCCAGGCAAACTCAACTCGTGTGTACATAGTAGCTTACCTAGGGAATCATATAAGTGGGATTTTGGTACATCAGGCATATACTGTATAGTGGGCAAAAGAATTATTGGCATCCTTGAAATAGATTGACAAAAAAAAAGCTGCATAAAATAAACAACACGCGTAATTAGCTACTCTGAAATGGTACTACTGGCTTTTATTTTGATAGTTATTTCAAAATACATGTTTTTAAATGAGTAATCTTAGTTTTTTTCTAATAAATGTCCAGGGGAACGTTTTTGGTAGTAGCTCTACCAAGATCTACCCGTCTTGCAAAAAGATCCACTGGAGGCAGGAGGCTGTGTGAAGGCTGTTTGCCCTTTTTCTCCATCTGCAAGGCTGATGAGGTTTTCTTGAGCATTTTGGTGGAGCTGCACATTGGTGGTGGTGGGGGGACCCCCATTACCTGTAAAGCGCTTTGAGTGGAGGGTCCAGAAAAGACGTAAGCTATTATTATTATTATTATTATAATTATTAATAATATTATTAAGGCCTCTCTCACATGTTGGCTCAGGGGCAAGAGCTGTTTTGCCAAGACTTCAGGTGCTCATTTATTAACCAAACTTTCGACAGAAATCTAGAAAAAAGTCCTGTCCATAATTATTACCCAGCCCGAAGACTATGATTTAATCTGCCATTTTATAGAAGCCAGTCGCTTTCCTCCCTCCCAGTAAGAGACTGAGTTTGCTTGCTACTGTGTATATGTGGATTTTTAATTGAAATGCACAGTTAATGGTGATTGTTGTTTTGTTAACTCCAAGGCTGGTCAGGCCTTTCTCTCTCGTTAGCCAACACAGTTCTGTGTGCAGGATGAGCTGCTAGTACTTGGCACCCATATCCTCTACTAACAGTTCAAATAGGGTTGTTTTGATAGGGCTGTCAACACATGACGTTACTAAGCACATTGTGTCGCACAATGGGCAGACGCCCGTTCAGGTGCCACTTGTTACTGGGGTTGTCAAAGCCTTGCAGTCACTGTTGCTGTGCTGCTGTTACAAACCATTATGCCACATCCAGCTGAGTCTGCCTAAAATGTGGTTATCGGCAACTCTGAATGGGCTTGGACCCTGTTGTGCGGTGAATCTTCACGTACGTCGTCTTCAAAAACAATATAGGTTTTCCATCTCATTTGATTAATCCTCATTCATCAGAAAGCACTGGGACCTGTTTGTTTTTGCCAGCAGCTGGTCCACGATGTCCTCTCCTGGCAACAGTGTGGTCAGACAGCTGAATTTCTCCTGCTCTGCAAGCTGTCGTGTCCCCAGATAGCTCGCGGTAGATCTTTTGTAGTAAGGAGACTCAGTTCTTCACCAATTGTAGAAGCCTTTTTAGCTTTGGTTTCAATGTGCCTCTCAGTGCAGCTCTGTTCCTGCTGTGTATGTGGTAAGCAGTTGATTTTGTCCTACAAATTACTTTTCCATTTCAAAGAAATCTCCCATTTCTTCCTCTGAGGGCGGGAAGTTCAGATCTCATGCACTACAAAGTGCATATATAATATAAGTGCACAGTTCTTTTGGAACGTGTGAATCATGCAACAGGTTAAACCACAGTTTGTGCATTTTGTCACCCTTGGACTGAAAGATGCTATTTTCATTTTTTCTTAGCATTCTACATCCTCTGCACAGGTCTGCTCACTCAGGTCTGTAGTTCAGAATGCCATTGTCCTTTTGTGTAGAAGCACTTCTGTAAAAGAAATCAAATAAACCTTTGACGTTTCCTTGAGCATCTCTTAACTGTTGCATTTGCTGGAAATGACTGACTACAGTTAATGCTTCATTTAATTTAGTTGAGCTCAGTTTGGATGTTGTTGTCTGACCAGGCTGTGCCCTGTGCTTGGAAACCTCTGACCTGGACTACCTTGTACTGGCAATGTTCTACTGTAAATACCCTGCTGGTCAGAGAAGGGCTGTTCTTTCAGAGAGCACCAGACTAAGGGAACTTGAAGGCCTCCATGGATGAAGATGCACGTCAGCATTAAGATCATGAGAACAGTTCCCGATGGGGATAGGCAAGTCCTTAAAAGACAGAAGGCTTGGGAGTTTGCAGAGGGGTTTAGTGTGAGTTAGGGATAATGTAAGAACAATTATTTCTGCATCCCTACCCTCTGTGATACTTGTGATGTGAAGTTTGCCAGAATTTATGAAATATTTTCTCACATCTTTTCTCTGTTTTACATAAACAATGGTTGTAATTCATTGTTGCTGCTGCTTTATACCGTAATATTATTTACTGATATAAATTTACTGATATTGAAGAAATTCAATATACCCCACTGTCAGTTTTAACCCCCTGTCTAATGATAAAGTTTTTTACATTTGCCCATGAAATTTTATCTGCTCAGCCATGTGTGAGAGAACTGCTACAGAAATGCATCATCGCTGCAGGTAATTTAAAATAAGCATGCGCTCTAAAATAATATATTCAGTCAAGGAGGTGGCGAGGGTTTGACTGTATGATTGACTCTTTGTAAGGGCTTTGAAATATCTTTTATAGAATCTATAGAAATGTCTTTTCCAACATCTGTCGCATGATCTTTCCTGTGCTCCCGTGAGCTGTGCGGTGTTTCCCAGGCGCGCTGACGGCTGTGGTTGTTGTGTTGCAGGACGTGGCGGGAGCCCATCAATCCTTACTACGTCAACACCGGCTACGCCCTAGCGCCCGCCACCAGCGCCAACGACAGCGAGCAGCAGAGCATGTCCAGCGACGCCGACACCATTTCTCTGACGGACAGCAGCGTGTACGTACAGGACCCCTCCCGCCCGCGGCCCGGCCGGAGACTCGGCTCGCTTGTCCCGGGGTTTCGGAAATTCCCGCAGGGCTCTGAAGTTTTGTATTGTTGATAAATATTGGTTTCCCAGCTCCTTTAAGTGGAAGGAATTCGAAATGTTTCCCTGTTTTGGGAGGAAAAGGACATTGAGCAATTGGCTAATGTCACACCGATGCTCGTTATGGAGGCTTAATCTACTGGGCTGTGAGATGAGATTGCTGGATCTAATTTAGGAAGGTCGGGTTTTTTATTTTATTGAATTGTCCAGGTTCCTCCTGTGTGCAGTGTAGTTTAAAGAGGATGCGCAGATATAAATGATAACACATATTCCTAGTAGTAGCCTTAACTGCATATAAAAGCCTAATATGTTTTGAGTCCTGTTCGGATATTTATCGTAATCACAATTTGGCTTTCTGAAAACATTTATAGGTTAATTTATACCTTAACATGTCTTTACCATGGTACAATGGTATTTGCGTAGTCTACCAAATACTAAATGTTCTTCTCCTTGCATATTTTCGTATTTGAAGTTTGTTTATTCATAAAATAATCCTGATATTTTGTAATACATACACTTTATTGATTATAGATTGCAGGCAACCAAGCAAAAAAAGTATTTAAATATAAATTCTGCTGCTTTGTCCTGACTCATTCATGTAACTTTAAGGAGTTGTGTACTCCTTTTTGAAACGTTTCTCTTATGCTTGAGTATAAATGCCGGGCTGAGAAATGGACTTCAGTGGTGAGAACAGTTCAATGGAATGCAGCTAGAAATTCTCCAGCTGATTTTTTTTGCTATGGTTAAATGTTATTATTTTGACCTGAAAATTGAACTTTTTGAGTTATTAAACAAACATCTGCTTTTGAATCAAAAATTGCATGATTTCAGTTAGTAGATTTTGTTTGTAGTGTTTATTGCAAGAGAGAAAAAAGAGCTAAACAAATATTCTATAACTACTTGATCATAATGGATCAATGTGTTTGTTTTTCCCAAAACAAATGTTTCAGTCAAGCTTTGTTGAAAAAGAAATGCAATGGTATGGAATAAGTGCTGAATGAAAATTATTTGTAATTTTAGGAAGTGCCTTTTGTGCTTTGGGAAGTAGGTAGAGTGTAATTCAGGTGATGATTGATCAGTATGCTTACAATTCGGATGACAGTCTAAGGTAGTTTTTTTATTAGCTTGAAGAGGCTTCAGAACAAAATCGTTATGTCAGGTTCTGCTGTTCACATGGAACTGACCTCTCATTGTTAACAGACTGAATCATGCCTTGAGCAGGAGTTGGGAGGATCTGTAAATACTGGGGTTCCCAGTGTCCGCTGGGATTAGGGACCAGAAAGTAGCAGCAGAACAATGTATACAGGGAGATTTTTCAGTACATGGAACATTTGAAAACTTTTTTTACACTACCATTCATTTTTATCTTGACCTACCGGTCATTTAAGTGACATTTTAAGAGTTTTTAATCCAGTCGCTCCTTCATGATTTTATCTTGAGAAGTGTGCATGTTAATGCTGATGTTTAGGTGCAGCAGTTCCACAGCTTGGAACTCTTTATCTTTGTTGTAAATGAGAGATAAAACACAATAAACACACTTTGGGCTCACTTTCAGGCTTGCCGCCAGCTGCCCAAAAAACGGGAACAAACATTTTCTGAAAAAAAAGTCATAATTAGCGTGCTCAGGTGTGGGAAATGTGTACGTTTTATCCCCAGTATCTGGATGAAATGAGTTCATGGAGATGTATACAGAGGCAAGTTTTAACAGGAATCTTAAGTGAAGAATTCTCATGAAGTGATGGACTTCATTACCATTTATGATTTTGAATGTAAAATCTTGGTAGCATGCATATTTTGTCAGTCACATTTTTGGAATATTATAATTGTGTTTTTCTACGCCTTTAGAAAAAGAATAAGTAACATAAAAAACCTGTTTACAAAGTAATTTTTTATCAGAAGGATCTGCTTATAACTGTTTCAGGCGGAGGGCTTTTTTAAATGTGACTAACAGTCGTCACTGCAGTAGAGAGTTAAAGCAGTGCAGCGCTGTGGCGAGACAGTTTCTCCTTAAATGGGTTTATTTGGCATATTTTTTCAATGTGAGAGTGACAGGGGCAAAAGTGACTGTGGACTGTGGAATCGCTTTTGTGTAAAATTAATTAGTAAACACAAGGTTTAGTGGTCGGTGCCGTGGCAGACTCAAGTCCTCCTACCTCCTACCTTGAGTACGAGTTGTGTCTGAGTCGTGAGGCATCGGAGCCGTGAGTCATCGCTGGCTTCAGGCCCCGAGTCCAAACCCACAGCCTTGAAGTCAGCTAATCAGAGTTATGCTTTAAAAAAATTCCTGCGTGAAAACATCCCATACACCAAAGCCAAGGAAAAATTAAAAGAAAGAGCTAAATAGAAAGATTCGCTGGTTCACAATAAGTAATAAAATGATGAAACTGGAAAAGCTTCTCATCTCATATTTCTTATCTCGTTTTGCATTTTAAAACACAATGGGATAATATCGAAAATATCCAAAATGTTGTTCCACAGGTCAATAAATGTCCTACAGATTTATTTTGTCATTTTGAGCTTATTATACCTTTGCTCAACTAATATTTCCTAACTTGGGTTTATGATAATTTACTATTTTATTCTGTATTTGAATAGGCACTATTCTAAAAAAAAACATGTGGGTTTACTTTGAAGGCTCATCAAAGATTACACCAACAATACTTTACAGACCACACAGTTTACAGCTCTCAGTAGACTGTTTGCTGTAAGATCTGTCCTTTAGGCATTTATGTTTGGTGAATTAAAACACTGAAGTCTGTATGTATATGGTATATATTGGTATTTTATCTACCTGACCTTATGAGGTCTATTAGGACTCTTAATTTGTTGCCATATGTTCTTCAGTTTTGTTCTCAGTTTTTTTCTGCTTAGATTTTGAAAGGCCTGAGTTAGATGAAATGTTTTTATATTCAAAAATCACAATTGCCTTTCCAAAAATAAGAGCGAATCCTACAATGTATGTACTTGTATGTTACCAGAAGGATTGCCTCATGAATGCTTCGGAGTACTTTAACTGACTCCTAACCTTCTTAACTTCTCATGCCTTATAAAGAAAGTTCTAGTTACATGTACATTTCAGACCACAGGAGCACATATTACAAGCTAACCACCATATGATAAAGTGCCATAAAAAGGGCATTATGTTGTTCCTTTTGACATTGGTCTTATAATTATAAATACACAGTTTGACTGTAAAGCAAGTAGGCTGTGACTTTGCAGTCCTGATACTGTCATTGCTGTTGCTCTAACAGAGAACTGACCTTGAGGCATATGATCTTTTATAACTATGGGATTGGCTATTATACATTCACATGAGAATGAAAACTGTTGATAATGCTGATGTTTATTGAGCACATGTTATTTGAATTTTAACATTGGGTGGTGGAAGTGCATCAGTTAATTTCGGGGTGCAGTAATTTCTTCAGTGACTGTGCATGTACTACAGTACAGACCACAAGAGGAATAAGAAGGCCCTACAGTTTTTAGTTGTTTTGTGTAGTTAGAGAAGTATTGAATTTATGATGATCTATCTTCCCTAGATGACAATTGATCTGTACAGCTGCCTATTGATGTTTTAAACTTTGATGTTTTCACTGAGTGCTTGAAAGAACTTTAAGCTTTTTTGATAGTTCCCTTAAAAGGATTGAAGTTGTACAGACATGCACTGAATCAGAAGTATACATTTAAAAAAAAAGAGGCATTTTTCGTAATTATGCTCACAGACTTATTTCCCTAATTTTTATCATTTGCAAGCCCTGCCCTGAGCACCACGATTTAGTTCAGCGTTTTCGTTTTTTTTGCAGCAGGAAGCATGTTGTTTCTTTTGAGTGCATGTAGCCTTGATGAGTTGGCAGAGAGAATTCAGTGAAAGGAGTGTGCTAAGTTCAGAGATGACACAGGGGAATCAAGTTAAAGAAACATCAAAGACGACACAGCAGGACAAAACCGTGTTTGAAGCAGGATAGATTAGAGGCGATTAGCAGCTGTCTGCCACGGAGATTCAAACAAAGCAAAGTCATATCCAAAAGGGTTCTTGTTGCTATGAATTAAATATATTCCCAGCACACTAGCTGCATATTCCTTCTTCCTGGGAGTATTTTGTAATAAATCTTGGCCTTCCTCCTGATAAACCACGTCTGTCGCTCGGCAGTGCCAAACTCAGTTTTGGTGGGTGAATAAATGCATGTGGACTTGCCTAGTTCTGGCTCCGTTGGTTTTCCCTGATCAGTTCCTGTTTTTCTCCAGGGATGGGATTCCCCCGTACCGGTTCCGCAAGCAGCATCGCCGGGAGATGCAGGAAAGCGCCAAAGCGAACGGCCGTGTGCCACTACCTCACATTCCTGTAAGTCCTGTCGGCGGCGGGGCGGCGAGGCGGCGAGGGCTCGAGCCGAGAGGGCGCTGCTCCTCGGCGGTCCAGGCAGACTCCGTTTTTCTTACCCCGGAGAAGGGGCCGGGGCGCGCCCTCGCGCTTGTGGGGTGAAAGGGGTCCCCAGCTGTCCCGGAGCAGCTGACAGAGCTTCAGCCTCAGTCTTCAGCCGTGTTGGTGCTGAAATCCGAGTGCTTGTCTTCTGCCAGGGCTTTGTTCATTTCAGTTGTGTTAAATTGCCAACTAATTGCGACTTGCAAAACAAACAAATGCGAAGGAAATGTGGGTAGGTGATCACTGACAGGATAGTTTTGTTCTTTGGATTGCTAAATTACCATGTATACAAACAGAAGAGTATTCTGTGTTGTGTATATTGCGATCTTTGTTAGCTGTAATTCTGTGAGGTATACTTTCCAGGACAATTCCTTTCTTTGTATTTAGAAGGATGGTAGCCTGCCACTTAGCCTGCTTTATCAGGACAAATGTGTTCGTGGAAAAAAAAATGAACTCCCTTATTTTCAGACGTGTTACTTCAGCAAGTGGACGTTTTTTTTGCCTTCATTTTTTTCTGTGTAATTGTGCGCTGTAGCACTGTTATGTAATACTGAAGTGGTATGCCGATGTTTCTAAAAGCATGTTAAGGTTCAATTAAAAGCTTCATATCACAGGATGCTCTTCATATTGAAATAGTTACAACTATGTTGTAATGTGCATACCAACATCACGCCAACTGCTGCTGTGTC
The DNA here is from genome assembly GCF_040954835.1 of Lepisosteus oculatus. NCBI lineage: Eukaryota > Metazoa > Chordata > Actinopteri > Semionotiformes > Lepisosteidae > Lepisosteus > Lepisosteus oculatus. Next base: position 671,326 of record NC_090714.1, read on the forward strand.
CAACCATGCTCTGCTACCACTGTACATGTGGGGATATTTGTGGGTATCAGTTATATTAACAACTGTCTCTCAAAACTTTAATAGAGCGTGGGCCTGGCTTTCAGTCTTTCTTCCTAATTTTATTACAGAAAAATAAAAAAATGCAAATGAATAAGAACACTATCATTACCATCGGCTTCAGATCCTTGTGGCACTCCACAAATCACGCTCCCCGATTTGAAAGTTAGCCCCTAATTTGTGCCCTGTTTTCTATTAAATAAGCAGTTTTCAGTCCAAGCGCTGGTGTTTCTGTCAAAGACTGCAGTGTGAAAATTAATCTTTCATGGGGCACTTTGACAAAAACTTTCTGAACATCTAAATAAAACTACCATTTGCCTCGCGTGTCCATTGCTAATGTTGCTTGTTCAAAGAACTCTAGCAAGTAGTTGAGGAAAGACCTAACTTTTTGAAATCCATGCCGAGAATTTTCTGGGATGTTCTTTATAGACGATCCATTAATTTAGTTCTTATGTTTGCTCCCATTACCTCACATGTAATAGAAGTCTGACTTCAGGTTTCTATTCTTCAGACCCTCTTTAAGGAGGGGTACCTGGGCCAGTCCCTTTTCCTTCCCTTTTCTCTGAACTCTCGGAAGAGTTGCGTCCATGGCTGCTGGCTACTTCTCATCTCCGAGCGGTAGAAGGATGAGTTTTCACTCCAGCGGCAGCTTGTGTCATGGAGTAGTTGGGGAGCCTTGCTCGTGCAGTGGAGATGGGCTCTAGCGCGTTGTACACCCCTGGAAGAGTAACTGGGTTGTGTAAGATTTACTGGGCCTAATCATCCCAGAGCCGAGGCCGCGCGTGCCCGGCCCTCTGCTGGAGGTCTGGATCTCGAAGGTTGTGTTTTCCGGCAGCGCACGTACCGGATGCCGAAGGACATTCACGTGGACCCCGAGAAGTTCGCCGCGGAGCTGATCAGCCGGCTGGAGGGCGTCCTGAGGGAGCGGGAGGCCCAGGAGAAGCTGGAGGAGCGGCTGAAGCGCGTGAGGCTGGTACGTGAACCGCCGGGGAGCCACGGCCAGAGAGCCTTTTCCGTGGAGCCGAGTAAAGCAAGAGCACGTGGAATTTGGGATGTGAGGCTTGACGCTCAGTGTAGCCGAGTTAAACTAGCTGTTCCCAGTCTGGAAAGCCTTCTTCTGTGAGCGGACGTCCTGACTGGCGGTGAATCCCATGTGGTCAGTTGGCAAGCGATGCACGCACACGTGTGGGGTCTCTGGGGAGGCTGGGTGGCGCAGAGCTCAGCATTGCTGCCTTGCTGGGCTGAGACCCCGGGTTGGTTCAATCCCAGATCTTGCAGTCCAAAACTATACTGGTAGGATGATTGGCTTCTGAAACACTGGTCCAAGATGTGAGTGTGCGTCTGCCCTGGGCGGACTGGCCTTCCGTCCACGGTGCGCCCTGCTTTGCGCCCGTTGCTTGCTGGAGGAAGTGGCCGGGTGACGCCGTGGCAAACCCATCTCAAGTCCTGCTCAGAACTGGACAGCTGGCTACACACCTCAGGCCGAAGGCTTTGTGATCGGATGAGACAGAAGGGGAATATTTTGGTCTAAATGGAAAGAGTTAAGTCCGGTTCATACTCGGCACAGGGCATCCCCTGGTCAGCGCCATCCGTGGTGGTGATAGCATGACGTCAGGGGCAGGACATTGTTCTGGTCAGTGTTGGCCGGGGATCGTGTGGATGGATGGGCGGACATCCTGCTGAAGGTGTAGAACTGGGATAAAAAGACCTTCCAGTAGGAAGAGTTGCCCCAGACCACAAGGCCAAAGCAATATGATTGGAAGGGGGTGAACGCTTTTACACGGCCCCATATGTTCTTTTAATGCTTTAAGCAGATAAATTAAGCACAAACTCTAATTTGTGATATTGAGTCTCCTGTGTGAATTATTTTAAAACCAGTTTACCTACCATAAAATGTTATTGGCAGGAGTTGCCTCTTCACTAAATCCCTACTTAGCAAAACATGCTCATTTCCCTCTGGGTGTAGGATTTGTTATCTGTAATTTGCATAATTTCATTATCACTGCTACTGTTCTACACTAAATGCTTCTATATGCGACAGCATCATACTGGTAGTGGACAAAAGAAAAAGGAAACACCTGAGCAGAAGTAGGATACCAGGTGTATTGAATTGGGTGGCTTCTGACATCCCAAAGTGCTTGCGTCATGCAGACGGATGCCGAATTGGCAGGTGGTCTTTAATTATGATTCACAGGGCTGCAAGGGGAGACTCGGTGGCTTTTGCGTGTGGCAGGATCTGAACTGACCAGGACAGGCGAACTCGTTGATGTTTCACAGGCAGCGGTGTCAAAGGAGGTGGCAGCATGAACCTCCTCAGGAAAGACATTTGCAGAGGGCCACACTGGACGGCATCTGGGCATGCGTTCAATTATGGGGCGATTTACTAAAGATGTGTGACTCCGGGACACCTTAATAGGCGAGAAACCTCCCAGTCAGATGACTGCAGATTTCAACCTGGGGTGCAAACAGCCAGTTTAATCAGAAAGGGACTGTGGAGCAGTCCGGCGCGCGGAGGATTCTCACGGTTAAGTAATGTTGTGAGGCGCTTTTTCCATGCGTGGTTTCAGTGCACTAATTCCCTTAGAGAGCAGAGCTATTCCTAATTGTTGCTTGTGGTATTTAGTGATCATCTTGAGCCCATGCTGCAGTGTTTCTTTCCTGCTGGGAGGGGTGTCTTTCAGGATCACAGCGTGTGTAGTTACCTGATGCTTTGATGAGCAGGTCACTGAAGTTCTCCATGCTGTATGTCAGGGCCTTCTCTGTGACCACATCGCAGCCCTGTCCAGTGTCATGGTATATTCAGGAACCACGCCCGAGATAGTTTTCCATTTCCATCGACCTGGCACTGACTGACTTTCTCGTGCTGCAGCCCTCCTGCAATGTCATACGTCTCACAGCTCCCTGCTAAGTGACTTGACTTTGGGGTTTCCATTTTTTGTCCACTATCTTATACATCTATTGTTAAACTGCAGAACAGAAAGAAATACCAGCTCTTTTTCATAGTGATGTTATTCTTTTAGTCTCGGGAATGAGGCGTGTTGAGGCATTTGTCAACATCTCTCTACCTGACTGACAGTGTGGAATAATAGTCTGCGCCACTGTTTGTATGAGAAAATCTGTTCCAGCGCGTTACCTGAAGTCTGCATCAAAGAGCTCCATACGTGAATTATCAGGTGGAACTGCCAAGTTTTCATTGCCAAATTGCTTCTCATGTCATCTACCAGGAGAAATAACACAGTCAGCTGAAACAGTTGTCTGATGTTTTACCCATCAAGGTGTTAAAATATGTGTTTTTCTTTAGGAAAGATGGGAAAAGTAGCTGCTTGAGTCCCCAAGTCACAACGAGTATTTTTGACAACAGCTAGAATACGTTCATGATCTGCCTGTAACATTAGTGAAAAGAGCGTTGTGTTTTTTATCCTGCATATTTAAACTGAGAAAGTTATTCTTTAGTTTCTGCAGGAGAAACTAATCATGGTATAATCGGCGATCTTCCAACACCTGAATCTGCGGTGTTGTCTATATGGTGATGTGGGATAGTGCCACCTGCTGGCGAAACATAGTGCCCAAGTCAAAGACCTGGTACGCTATTTAAAAACGAGGGAAGCGATTGGCTATACAATGTCTAATTGCATCTGTTTGAAGTGCTCGCTGTCCGCTGGTGCACCTCTAGCTTCCTGAGGCTGACAGATTTTTCTGTGTATTATTCAAGCTCTAGTGGGCGACTTTACACTTGAGTTACAACTTGAAAAAGTACTCGGCCATAAATACTGTATTGCACCGTATTGTATTGGTTATATGTTTATTGTTTTCCATGTGTTGTCAATTCTGAATCCAATTTCCAACGTAGACCATTTTACATGAAAGTTTGCGTTTTCCCCCTAATACTGTCCAATAAGATGCATCAGATAACTTGTCAGCTCTCATCTGGCAGACCGGGGCTTGACGGTTCGTGTTCTCTGCAGGACACGAAGAGGTGTGGTGTGATCGTGTCCCTTTGTTATTAACAGGAGGAGGAGGGGGATGACGCGGACGTGTCGACCGCTCCCTCGATGGCCAGTCACAAGCTGCCGCCGGGACAGCACCCCGCGCACTTCAACGGGCGCTACCCGGACATGACCTACAACGGCATCCAGCTGCGGGACGCCCACGAGGAGAACCCCGAGTCCATCCTGGACGAGCACGTCCAGCGGGTGATGAAGACCCCTGGCTGCCAGTCCCCGGGCCCGGGCCGCCACTCCCCGAAGTCCCGCTCTCCGGAGAGCATGCTCGCGGGCAAGGGGCCCGGGCTGATGGCGCCCCTGCCCTCGGGGCACTGCAAGCACCTGGGCAAGCCGGCCCTGAAAGCCGACGGAGCCGGCCTGTACCACCACAAGTACGTCCATCACGTCCACCACCACGGCGCCCTGAGGAACAAAGAGCAGATCGAGCTGGAGGCCAGCCAGAGGGTGCAGAACAACTTCGTCTGGAACGGAGAGCCTCATCACTATGCAACCAAGTCTCGGAACTACGCCGACAGCATGGGAGTGGCGCCGAGCCCGATGGACGCTCTGGGCCACGGGTACGCACAGCGCCGCGCGGGGGTCGGGCCGGGGGCTTCGGGCCGCCTTCAGGAAGTGTGCGCCACCGGCTGGGTTTCTGCTTTGCGTTGCAGGAGTAAAGGCAGCACGCTCTCGAAACGCATCTCCAAGAAGGGGGAGTCGGGCAAGGGTGACGACGGCCGGAACTTCGAAGTCCAGGTGCCTCCGGAGGAGCTGGAGAGGAACCAGAAGATCATCCAGTGGATGATGGAGGGAGAGAAGGAAGCCGGGCGCCACAAGAAAACTGCCTATGGGTGAGTCTGGAATGGAAGAGGCTGGAAGAAGGCCGAGTTTGATTCAGGAGAACATAAGGCTTCAAACAAGAGGCAGCGATTATGCCCATCCAGCCCATTCCATTAGGTAGTTAGTAGTTAATTGATCCTGGGATCTCATCCAGCTTTGAGCCACAGTGCTTGGTAGCTTGTTCCATACTCCCACGACCCTTTGGGTAAAGAAGTGATTTATTGGTTTTTGGAAGATACAAGTTACATAAAACATCAATAGTTGTGGGCTATGGTATTTTTACTTCATTTTTGACTGTTTCAGATTTCTTTGATCCTAAGCCTTACATAACACTAACTGTGAGGTTCCCTCTAATAGTATGTCAAGATAAACACCCAGGAGCTTTCCATAAGTGGCCTCTTCTAGCTCGGCTGTTCACGATTTGGTTACATTTTCTTTTTTCTGCCTGTGTGCAAAACCCTGCCTTGTTTGTATTAACTGTTGAATCGCCAGTGGAAATGTAGATGCAGAACAGTCTTTTCCCCATTTTTGGTGGCTGGAACGTAACGGGGTCTGACCTGCTGGCGACGTGCTCCAGGCTGCTCCGCGTTCTTCAGAGATGAGCGGACATTTGGCTTATAGTTATAGTTGCCGTGTTACAGTTTCTCGTTACTTTATTTCCCGTCGGCTCACATCGTGAAACTGAGGGATTAGGGACTTGGAAACCGGCTCTTTCTAGTTTTTTCCGTTGTCCTTCTCCCGTAGGAATGCGGCAGGGGCTAAGAAACCCCCCAGCCACGAGGCGCCCAGGCCCAGCTCGATCGAGCGGCCCGGCGCCGTGCACCCCTGGGTGACCGCGCAGCTGCGCAACAGCGTGCAGCCCTCCCACCCCTTCATCCAGGACCCCACCATGCCCCCCAACCCCGCGCCCAACCCGCTCACCCAGCTGGAGGAGGCCCGCCGGCGGCTGGAGGAGGAGAAGAAGAAGGCAGGGACGCTGCAGGCAAAGCAGAGGTGCGGCGCCGCCGCCCGCCTGGGCCCGGTCCAGGCCGCGTGTTCGCTGCCCGCCGGGAGCGGTGTGGGTGACGCGGGAGCGTCTCCCCCGAGATTGCGATGGAGATGCCGCTCCGTCTCATCACCTCATCACACTTTTCCGCTTCACGTTGTCGGAGGCCTGGAGGTCTTTCTGCAGCCGTGCACTTGAAGGCTGAGGCGTTTCCTGTTGCGCGTGTTGTTTCACGATTTGGTTTAGGCTGCTTGCTGCTGCGATGGTTGCTTAGCTACACTTTTCATGGTTCCTCATTTCATTCTTTAATGCTGACCTATAAAGATAAAAAGCTGTTGAATTTTAGCTGGTAGGGACCAGTGATGACCTTCCATGAGCTAAGGTATTTTATTTCACCTTGGAACATCACAAATCTGCTAACTCATCCCTGAAGCCCACATTGTGATAATGAATCATTCCCATTTGCTGTGTGCGTGTTGGCGAAACGTTCTTAAATGTCTTCCTTGCATAGAGCTGTGTCTACACTTGGGTGTCAAACTCAGTGTCCCCCTGGGTCATATGAAAGAGTCCCATTTCATCTGGAAGCCACATCCATTCTCCATCCCTCCTGTTGGATTTGTAATGCCTTTGCCTTCAAAAAGGGACGCTGATGAAATTAATGAGCAGATTGCTTCAACGAAGGCTGTTGTCACTGGGCATTAATTCATTTTACACATTTGCTTTTTATATGTTAACTTCAAAGGTGTTTTTTTGATCAAGCAACAGCTTTGTGCGACAAGTGTAGCAGGGCAAATAATGCCCTCCCCCTGGCCTTATGCAGATTCGTGTGCATTTCTGAGTTAAACCTTCCTTTAAACTTTTTTTTAACCTTTTGGTTGCGCAAAACGTAAAACTCTAGTGTTCATCCCAGATTTTGCATTTTACAGGTTGTATACAATAGGGTTTACATCTTAAAGAGCTGGGTTAGAACTTGTAATCCAGAGATCAGTGCAGTACAGCTACCTAATGTGAGGTATAAACCGGATGATCTTCAGTCTCCTCTAGGCATTGCCTGGACTAAGGGCTTCGAACGCGAAGCTAGAAATTCTTTTCATACTACATCTGAAGTTGCAGTTTCTCAGTCTTATAGAGGCTCACAATCGGCATTTATAGAATGGGTTGTTTCATGAAGTTTTTTTGATAGGAAATACTAAGATGCTTCGTTTTATTAAAGTTAGTTTTATGGTTGCATGATTTACCGTATATATATATTTTTTTAAGTCTTTTGACCTTCTTATTTGTACCTACATATTTGACCGAATACATGATTTGACTATTGTGATCCACACCACTTCTTTTAAAATGGTACCTTTGTTTCTGTTTAAGGCATAAAACCCAGAAGAAGCATCCGTGTGAAAATATTGTTGTGGCATACTACTTTTGTGGAGAGCCAATCCCCTATCGAACATCTGTCAAAGGGAGGATCGTCACTTTGGGACAGTTCAAGGAACTGCTTACCAAGAAAGGGAGCTACAGGTAACGCAGGCTCTAGTCGTTTAAATGCATATAAGTAGAAATGTCTTGTAAAACTATTTTTGTATGTTTTAGCAGTTTAACAAGTACAGAGGCCAAATGTTCTATTTTTTTCAGAGCATTGTAGTTTTCTTCCCCCTCCAAAGCGGTTCCTGAAGTAGAAACAGTTTTATACCTTCAGAAGGGGTTCCAGGCTTGAAGAGTGCACTTTGAGGGGGGTTTTTAATCCGTTGTCTTTGCTCGATCAACGTCTCCTAGGTATTACTTCAAGAAGGTGAGCGATGAGTTCGACTGCGGGGTGGTGTTCGAGGAGATCCGCGAGGATGACGCCATTCTGCCCATCTTCGAGGAGAAGATCATCGGGAAGGTGGAGAAGATCGACTGAACGGGCGTGATGGAGCAGCTGTGTGAGAATACAGAGCTCAGCTAAAGGGAACAGTCCTGAGGGGCAGCCTTTCATGGTACAGGAAATGTCTTTGTCTGCTGGAGGAGCATTCTAGAGGAATGAGGGTCACTGTGGGAGATCTAATATTGACTTAAAGGCTTCCACTTCTGCACAGAAGTTTCCCCCAGCTGCTCAGTGCCAGAAGAATAAAATGGTGCTTTAACAGCAGAAACTGCATCTCACAGGACAAAAAGGAACTGATGCAGCATTATTGTTTCTTTGTTATATTTTTAACTCTAAGTGTAATGTAGCATTGTAAAGTTGTACTAGAAATTGTACTATGAATCTGTTTATTAAAGTTGCATATTTTTGATAACGTAATAGAAGGAACGTAGCCTTTCTAATGTAACAATGCTCTTGTAATTTTGATATGTACAGGTACTTCTGAATTTACCAGATGTGTACAGGCCATCTGTTTAAAATAATTTTTAAATATTTAAAAAAGCTTGTTATAATTAGATTAATTCAATTGATGGTTGCAGTTAAGAACTTTAGCTCCTGTTTCAAAATATTCTTGTCTTGGGTTGCTTTTCTCATATATTCTGGATCTCATAGCAAGTTAATTTAACACCTGAATCCTGGGACTGTCCTTTTATTATCAAATGCTTTAAGTCTCCTAAATTAGTCCATGTAGTGAAATGCAGTATCCTCTGAGAAATATAGCTTATTTATAATCCATAAAATCTAGCTTTGTTTACCAGTGCTGTCAAGATTGGGGGAAAAACTAACTTGCTCTGAACTTCTGCCATCATGCCTGTTTGTTCTGTGTGAAGCACCCTTCAACAAACATCATTATCGTGAGAGCTGGTACTAATATTCGCTGCAAAAGTTGGTCCTACCTTGATTTCACAGAGCTGGTGTTAGGTGATGTGGATAGACTGTCGGCCTTGCTCTGTCCTGATGAGCTTCATTGCATCTGCATATCGAGTGGGAACGGGCCCACGTTTGGCAAAGGTGAGAGCAACAGAGTCCTCGCAGAAATGGTAGAAGCATCAGCTGGCCGCTGTTGTGTAAAAACAAATCTCTCATATACAACTTGTATATTAAACGCAAAGAGCAAATATGATATTTATGTTAAATAAAGCAATATTTAAGAGCAACGTTAAATTGCTTAGAAACCTTTGTACGTTTTTTCACAGGCTTGCTGTAGCTCCTGGGGGGAGGGAAAGGTGTTGAGGAAAGGCCACTGCTTATAGTGAAAGATGGACTTGCGAGCCGAGAGGTTGGGCAGAAGGAAGACGCCGGGGGCAGCGATGAGCGAAGGGCTTGACATGGATGAACGGGAGCACTGACGTAGTCTTGTCATCCTGTCCTTGGGTTGCCATTGGACTATTCCAGTGTTTCCACATACCTTAATGCATTAAGAACTCCTTTAAGTCTTAGCTTTTTCAGTTTAATTAGGCTAATACAGGCACCTGGATCAAAACGATTTCGATGAGTCCGAATGGTCGACCGTTTGCTGGATCATAAAACACCAAAGAGCACCGCCTTCACTAAAGTTGTAAAGTGGACTTTTTTTTACTTTGTATAGCGGGCAGCAAGCCTAGCACATGGTTCTGCTTTATTTTTTTCCCTCCCCATTGGAAGTCAATTAAAAAAATCTAATCCCAACAGTTGCACCTCCTGTTATGTACTTCTTCTGTCTGATGTCGTCCTAGAAAATGGCACACCGAATCGGGGGCAGAGTCTGAGAAATCGAACAGGGTTCGGTGAATGTACGTGCGCCCTGGAGGAGGGAGATTGCATCTACGCAAATGCTGCTTTTGTAGTGATATTTTTGTGATCTTGCGGTTTTATACACATTTAACATCACAGTGAGGGATCTTGCGATGCCTCGGAAGAGATGGTGCTTGTGTTTTGTTCTCTGCTGGTGTGAATAACTCGTACTGCAGCGGGGGGAAACAAATTGTACCGAAATGACATCGTGAGCAGGCCGGGCCTTCACAGGGGACTAGTGTCAAACTGCTCTTGACGGAAAACCGGAGACTTGTTGAAACGTATCTGTTTCATGCCACTGTGTTTCCAGCTTCTTGTATTGTTTATAGTCACGCGATTTGTTCAATGACAAAAGCTTGAAATGAGAATTACAGCGCTCAAACTGTGAAAGCCCCCCTCCTCTCTCCTGCTTCAGTGAGGTATCATGTAAATAGACACGATGGAGTGCCTTTATAATGCAGTCTCTCTTTCCGCCATGTGATTCTCAAATGTCAGAGGTTTTGCTTTCATCCAGGGATTCGTTTTGTTTTTATTTAGCTAATTTGTGATGTTTTGCAAGATTTTATTTCTTGAAAAAGTGACATTGCATTCACTGAATCTGGATATGCCTTTTCTATGTAAATATGTACATTTTCATGTAAGTGTCTTCAACAAACAGCACATCTGGATACTTAGTACCCAGGTCACACTTCAGTGTGCTGACTTGTACAGTTATCTTTTAAAAGGTACTTGGACAATAAAGATATTAAAAGAAAAATAAATTGTTCAGTTTTCTTGATGTCATAATCATCCGTTTGTTGTGTTGAGCAGTATGGCTAGGCACTTTTCGGTTTGCATTAGTTTCCAAAGTGGAGTTCTGCAGTAATACACCAGAATAAGTGATGGAGCACCTCGCCACAATTTGTCAGCACCTCTGTGCATTACTGGGCTGAAGGGACCTATCAAACCCTTAATGTTTTGCCAACATATTACACGAGGCAATGGCTTGAGATGAGAATTCAAATATCTAAAGCAGTTAGCCTTTTGTTAACATTTTTCATGTTTGTCAGCTCTACTGGAGAAGCATTCCAGAGGAATAATTATAAGTAATCATAATTATAGGTATCTGGAGCATGAAAATGTATTTACGACTTTTTAGGTTTTTTCAATGGCTACAGTGCCGTGAAAAAGTATTTGCCCCCATCCTGATCTCCTCTATTATTCCACATTTCTGACAAGGTTTTCATCTCAATCTAATAACCGATAAAGGGAACAAATATTTTTTTTTACTTATTTCATTTATTTAATGAACAAAGTTATCCAACACCAACAGGCACTGTGTGAAAAAGTAATTGCCCCTGGTTAAATCAACCCAATTAAAGGAATAAAGTCAGCTGATTGAACACAGCCAGCCCTGCTCAATATAAACCTCACTTATTTTGACCCTTACCATCAGAGTCAAGTTGCCAGCACAAAGAATTCAACAAGCACATTATGCCACGATCAAAAGAAATTCCTGAAGAAATCAGAAAAAACCTGTTTATCAGTGTATAAAGGGTTACAAAGCCATTTCTAAGGCTCTGGGACTCCACCGAACCACAGTGAGAGACAGTCTCCAAATGGAGAACACCTGGAACAGTAGTGAATCTTCCCAGGAGTGGCCGGCCTGCCAAAACTTCTCCAAGGCGCAGTGTAACATCACCCAGGAAGTCACAAAGGATCCTAAAAAACATCCAAAGAACTGCAGGCTTCTCTTGCCTCAGCTAAGGTGAGTGGTCATGACTCCACCATCAGAAAGAGGGCTTCATGGGAGAGTAGCCAGGCGGAAACCACTGCTAACCAAGAAGAACAAAAATGCTCATCTCTCATTTGCTAAGAAGCAGCTGGATGATCCCCAAGCCTTGTGGGAGAATGTTCTATGGACAGATGAGTCAAAAGTGGAACTTTTTGGATGACATGGGTCCCATTATGTCTGGCGTAAAGCAAACCTAGTATTCCACAGGAAGAACCTCATACCAACACTCAAACATGGCGGTAGTGTGATGTGGGGGTGCTTTGCCTCAGGATGCTATTCTGTCTCTTTAAAATTTGCTTCATAGATACAAATAAAATAATTTCTTTTAATTTTAAGCTGATTGTTAAACTTGTAAGTTTTTAATTTAAGTTTTCAACTCCAACAGTTTACTACCAGAGGGGGTGGTGAAGCTTTGGAATTTGGAGAAATGAGACAGTCTATTATTTCTATTATTCTCCAGTTTCATGCAATTCTCCGAGGCACGCTACCTGTAAGTGGTACGTTTGTTTTTCACTCGGTAATGAGCCCAAACATCCTGCCAGATTGAGGCTAATTACTTGTGTGAAGAATGTGAATTTATGCACCGGGCTTGGCAGCTCTGGCACCTCCTCCCTGTACAAGTGGAAAAACATGCCGTACAGCGCTTCAAATATGGCGTCCCGGTGTTGGGTTGATGAGGTCACCGTTACGGCACGCACAAGGCGTGTACGTAAAACGTAAGACGCGAGGTCAAAGGTCATCCTGTGTATGGTCACATGCGCACGATATCAACAGAGTGACAAGAGAGAGCAGGAGTCTGATGTTGCTGTCATGGTCATGGAAGAGTATAATTGAAAAGTGGGTGACTTTTGTCGCGTTCCCCTATTAAGCCAGCGAAGCAGTTGTAGTTTTTGTCTCTCGCCCTGCGCTGCGGGCGGTGTCAGGTGTGTTGGTCGCGATGGATGCGCTGCAGATGCTGGTGGATGAAGTGGCTCTCGAAGGGCTGGACGGTGTTACAATCCCTGCGCTCTGGCTCAGGGTGGAAAACCGGATTCCCAAATTCCCTCTGAACCTGGACCCTGCATCAAAGCAATTTCTTTGGCAGTCTTTGGTCTGCAATCCTGAAATCGAGTTTTACGAGCTCCCGGAGAAGAGGCCGCCTCTAGTGCTGGTGGACAGGTAAGTTCACGCTAGTGTGCAGGTTGCCAGCTGTGTTTACTCAGGCTTGGGCTTCAGTAAACTGGTACACCTAGGATAATAACTGCTTTCAGTCTTTGTTGTGCAGCTGATGATTGTGATAGTTTAATAGTAGTTTATTCTGTGCAGTTTACTAACTTGAAACGTAATTCAACGGACTGATACGTCCTGACATCTCTTTGTACACGGTATATCTGTTTAATTTATAGATATATGCATGTATGTGCTCGTTTTTCTTCCAGATTTAAGGACATTGATCCAGAAACTGGAATTCAGGAGATTAGAAGGGACATGGGTTCGTCAGAAGACATCTACCCTGTCCACATCGTTTTTGACAATAAACATGGAATCAAAGGATCTTGTCGGTTCTTTAACGAGAGGGTCAACATAACATCTCGGATAAGGAGTGCAGACTTGCAGCCGTGCTGTACACTAGAAGATGCATTTCAAAGGCAAGTCTAAAGTGTCCAAGTCTATAACTACAGCCTTGTCTGTGAAAAAAGGTTTGCAAGTTTAAAATGGTATGTGTGGGTATGTCAACAGGATTGAAGGAAGCCAGTATTACTCTGAATATTTTATATTACATCGTCAAGCCTTAATTGGTGCACTTACAAACTGTAGGTAAGGACTATACTTTATAGATTTAACAGTCTATAATGTCACTTGAATATCCTCAACGCCAAACATGTTTATGAATCATGGCATATAGTCCTGACTATTCTCTCCCAGAATTTGGTGTACTGAAACTGTTTACTTAGTAAGGGTGAAGGCCAACTTTAATTACTGCCCCAGAAAGAAGTTTTCTGGATTCCTATACATAAATAGGAACATAAATCTATTTGATATTAATAAAAAATCAGCTCTATCAGTGTTTTTTTTTAGATTTGCTATAAAAAAAACACTCCTGTTATTTACTGTCAACTTATTGTTTCAGTAAAATCTCTGGACATTTTAAACACAAGTGTTTATTTTTTAATATGATTGTATGTTTGTGCTTTGTTTATTGGGTTCTAACATGTTTACATCCGTTTACTGGCACACGTGCATATTGAGATAAAATGTTAATTGTCTAGCTAGATATAGAATTAGGTTTAATTGTTGGATTATATTTGATTTGACAGATTTGTATTTTGAGATCTGTTACTTTATGGCTTCGATATTGATGTAGTTGAATATTTATGTGGACATGGAGACTGAATGTTTGGTAAATGTGCTGATGAAGGATTGATTGGCGCCAGATGTTTCCTTTTTTCTGCCTCCACATTTTGTGAAAAAAAACAATGTTTTTTTAAAGAGCGCATTAGCTTCCGTATTCTGTTTGACTTTCAGCACCCGTGAAGGCAGTCATTTGATCAGAGCATGTTTTTGGAGATTATTAACAGTTAAGTGCCCATGTTCCGAGTTCCCTGAATGTTTTAAAGAAGCCTGAGAGCAGGGGATCCAGACCTGCTGAGCCTTCAGGCCTGAAGGTGTCAAACTGGTCGAAGGAAGCAGAACTGGACACCCGTGACCCGTGACGTAGGGCTTCAGAGTTACCTGTGGTCTTCTCGTTTTCCTCTGAGCTCGGCTCAGCGCTCCTGCGTGCGAGGTGAACGGCTCCCGGTGTCGAGTGGCCGAGCCGCGGCGGCGCAGAGCGAGTGAAGCTCCTCTGTCCGTCGCCCTCAGGTGGGACGAGCGGCTGGTGCTGGTGGCCTCTCAGAGGGTCCGCTTCCGCGCCCTGATCGGCTGGGAGGGCGACCCGGACCTGACGCTGCCGGACTACTCCTACTGCATCCTGGAGCGCCTGGGGAGGTCTCGCTGGCAGGGCGAGCTGCAGAGAGACCTGCACTGCAAAGCCTTCAAGTAAAAGCACATGTCTGTCCTCTAATCTGAAAAATTGTGTTTTTTGATTATTTCACTGGCAACAAGGAAATGCCCAGAACAAGAAGGGAAGCAGCCCTCGATCTGTATGAGTGTTCGAATTTCACATTCCCAATTTCCATCAATTTGCAGAACCGATGCGAGGAAGTTGCACTACCTGAGGAAGGTGCTGGACAGAAACGGCCTGGTCACTCTTCAGTCACATGTCATCCGGCTGCCCAGTGGGAGCCAGCAGCACTCTGTGCTTCTTCTGCTAAAGAGGTTTCACATCGACAGGTAAACCTGGAGTGTTTCAGCAGTGTAGCGCGTGGGTGAGAGTCACAAAGAGGGAATCTGTTACGTCAAGTCAGAATGAAATGGCTCTTCTGAAACCCTTATGTCACCCCCTATTGAATCTTCATTCCTGGACCTGGCTTGGTGTTTTCAAACTGTCGTATACAACTAAATGAGTACTTGTCTCTAGCAGTTAAATCTCAACAGAACTGAGACTTTGCAATTCTCTTACACAAGGAGCTTTAAAAATTTGTGTTGTTAAATGAGGTATTCTGATCATTGTTTTAGGAGGAGCAAGTATGACATTCTTATGGAAAGAGTCTCCAATGTCTTGGCAGCCAAACCTGATAGAATGGCCATCATGAATGGCCTGAAAGAGGAAGTGGTAAGATGCACTAACATCACCCGAAGCATTGCTTTAAATATGAAATACTGGAAATGGGAAAAATGATGTACATATTGACAGTTTTTAAATGAAATGCATCATATGCAGTACCAACGGTCATTTTTGCTTCATGTGTTTTTCCCTGATCTAGGGCTCCCTATGCTGTCCATATTGTGCATGGATTATACAATATCCGTGTGATGTTGTATAATGGCAGGATTCATGACCAAAACACACAGTACTGTGTAGTTACTTACTGTGTAAATGATGTTGTGGTTATTGTTTTTAGCAAGTACACGTTTTGAATAATGTGTTTATAAGTAGTGGTAAAGATCAGGAAATGTTCAAACGTATTTGGGGTGGAGAAAGCTTTTTATTTCATTGTATTTCGTTATGTATTGAGCTTTATTCCTAAATAGCCCCTCCTTGTGGCAGTGCAGGAATGTCTTTAGCACCATCCATTATCACGCTAAAAGGCCTGCTGGATCAAGACTTCTTTATATGTTCAAAGTCTTCCACAATAATGCATTTTCAGTTATGCATAATTCATTCGTTCTCCTTATCGGCTTCAATTCTGTTTTGTAAACAATGCTCTTAAAGCTTGCTTTCTAATCGTGCAATGTCCAAACCGGGGGGCCGTGGCATCCCTCGGCGGTGTGCTTGCTCAGGGCGTCAGTGAGAAGACCTTCAAGAGGATGTACCAGTACATGTGCACGGCAGGCCTGGCTCAGACTGTCACCGTGCCCCTGCAGGAGCTGAACCCCCAGGGGGGGCCGTGCAAGACAAAAAAAGGTACGCCTGCCAGGAGCTGCTCTGGGTGCCTCATGGGGAGATGTGTTGCAATTAAAGACCTGTTGCATGTGGGCCCTGTCGTAACATCTGTACTGAATCCTGGATGGCATTTTGAGAAGGATATCTTTCCTGATTTCAGGCTTTGCTGAACCTGCATCATGTTCTGCAACAAAGATCCTGTCAGCTGCCATTTCACTTACAGGAATCAAAAGGAAAATAATTTTCCTGCTGTAAATACTGACAGAAAAGCACAGCAGGCGGTTCTCTGAAAGTGTTATGTGAAACCAGTGGGGCTGTTCCTCACTGGAGGGCTCGCATGAATCCCAGGAAATCTTTCTTCCCTCAGGCACGGATGTCACTGTGCGCTGCCTCAAACTCCTGAAGGAGTACAGGAAGAAGGTGGAGGATGACGAGGACGATAACGAGGAGGACGATGGTGTCAGGAAGAGTGCCCAGTCAAGCGGGCGGTTCTGGGAGAGAGACATGCTCACTCAGGCTTTTGAAATAAGTATGTTTAGTCTGTCGTTTTGTTTGCTTCTGGGTGTGTTAACTAGTCAGAGCACCACTGATTCTGTTCTCCTGCTGTAAGTGTAGAGAAATGGATGGTATTGTGATGGTGGTTTGTGCAAATGCCTAAGAGGTGCAAGGCCCTGAGTTTAGTTTTTGACCCGGGCGCCTGTGTATGTGTAATCTGCATGTTCTCCCAGTGTTTGTGTGTTTGCGTGAGTTTTCTCTCAAACTTTCTGGACAAACTGCATGTTTCACTGAATCTCTAAGTGAAAAGAACACAACCTCTGCAGGGTACAGACTTAAACATGACATATTTTCACATTTTAATCCCTGGTGTGGGCAGCTACTCCCACACTAAACGGTTTCATTATTACAGATGTGGGCAGTGCTAAAAATTAAGAGCTTTTGAATCGTATTCTTAGATTGTTATTTAATGCATTCTTTAATGTTATGTGATTGATAAACAGTTGAGAACAGAGGAACCAAAGGAATTTCCCAGGCAGAAGTCAGAAGACATATGAATATTGGAAAACTGGAAGCGCGTATGATATGTCGTCTTCTGGAACGATACGAGCTCATCAAGGTAGGACGTTGTGCCTTTTTGTTTGCAGGTACACAAGTGCAGACTGTAATGTCACTGGGTTGTTGGAGGTGGCATTGTTACAAGCTTTTAAATTCTGCACCGTAGAATATTTGAAATTGGATCTTTACACAAACTGTTGTATTTTGTGCAGAAAAAGCTAAGAAAAAAATATCACTTTTATGAGTGGCATGGCCACCACTGCACAGCTCCTAAGTCTTAGATCTGATTCCAGTCTAAGACACCTTCGGTGTGGAGTCTGCATGTTCCTGTGTCCACATTGGCTTTTCACTGGTGGCTTTGGTTTCCTCCCAACAGAAGCATGTTGTTTCTGAAATGTCCTAATTGCCCTTGGTGTGCCTGTGGGTGAATGTGTGAGTCCGCCCTGCAGTGGACTGGCTGTAGCCTTTGCCTTGTTCCTGGCTGCTGAGAGAGTTTAACTGTTTGCTTTGCCTGGGCTGACACCCTGTTCTGACCTGCTGGGTGAAAGGGCTTCATGGAGGACGAGGGCCGTCAGCGTACCACCAAGTACATCAGCCGGACGCACGTGGGGCAGAGCAGCCTGATCCAGCAGTTCGAGAAGGAGAAGGCCCGCAGCGAGGAGCTGACGACGGGCAGTGGCTGTGCGGCGCGGCGCGCGCAGCCCAAGGGCGCCCTCTCCCCGGGCCACTCCAGCACGGAGGAGGAAGAGGAGGGTCCCGGGGCAACCGGCGGCAGGGCCACGCGGCGCAGAGTGTTGAAGGTCAACACCAGGTCACTCTTCCGAAAGTCCAGACGCCATCATGCTGTTCAGCACTCGACGCCAAATAAAAGTAAGATCTAATGTGCCAGCCTTCTGCTTCACCTCCTGTACCAACTTCTCATTTCACAAAGAAGATGAAGCAGATAATTCAGTGCACTTCCAAACATACACATCCAGGATGTAATTATGTTCCTCAGGAATTACAGATCTGAGGAATTCTGGAAGTAAAGCAGGAGATGGATCAATGTCCGCTTGGACTGCTAGTTTACGTTCAGAGTGGGAATATGAATTTCATAAGATTTTAATGACTTTTTAATCAATCTTTTTTTCTTCCCGGATTTCAGAATTAAATATACCTGCTTTGAAAAGACGACGTGATAATCTTGACTTGGCAGAAACCACAATAGGAAAAGAAGATATTCATGCAACTCTGGATAACTCTGACATCAGCATGGAGTTTTCTGAGCAAGCAGCAAATCAGAGCAGCAGCTTTCATTCAGTAGACAATGAGGGGAGCGTTACTGTTATTGAAGAAGTTACGATGGATCAATCAAAGGTGTGGTTTTCAATCGTAAGATTTGTCTTAAGATACTTTGCGATGCTCACGGACCTGATCTTTATAAAATATTTTGAAATGTTTGTTTTTTTTCCTAGGATCTTGATGTAGTGCCAAAGAAGAAGTCAAAGTCTAAGTCTCAGGAGAGGCCCCATGAGACATACAGGCTGCTAAAACGCAAGAATCTTATAATAGAAGCTGTCAGGAGCCTCAAACTGATCGAAAACCTGTACACGTAAGGAAGGTTTTCTGAATCTCTGTAGTTCTGAAGGAGAGGGAACTTGCTCACGTTTGAACATGGATTAACCTAAATGGCAGATTGTTTTGAAAAAAAGATGTTAAAGCCCATTACAGCTGTTTTGTGGTTTCTTATCCACTTTTTAGAAGTGAGCTTATGTATGAAAATCATGCAAGCTAATTGTTTTTACGGTTTTCTTGCAGAATGAAGTCAGTAACTGAGCTTACATTTCATTCAGAGAATGGTTGAATTCTGTGATCATTTTTTAGGTTGCAGAAGATGATAATGGATGAAGAAAAACAGGATGGAGTCGTCACCAAATGTTGCAAAAAGTCCATTTTGAGACTTGTGCGTAAGCTCTCACAGGAGGGACTGCTGAGACTGTATCGCACAACAATCATACAAGACGGCGTCAGTAAAAAGGTCATTCTGAAAGTGTTTGTTCTTAGAATGTGTTTGCCCAGGCACAGAGTGAGGAGGCGGTAGATCATGTCGGTATTACAATAAGCTGAAAGTCTATTTTGTACTTCCTGAAACTAAGACATGCAGTTTTCAGCTCTCATCAGTCTTGTCCTAAGTCTTAGTGGCAGTGCTCGTACTCCTGCAGGGAGAAGGAGCGTGTTCAGGCAGCTGCTGAGGCAGTGACGCTGACCACGGTACCACCTGTTCCATGGATGTAACGTGTCCAAAGCTTTCAAAATAAAATAGGAACAAATGACATTGTATTTTATTGTGGATATAGTATAATTTATATATTATATAAGTGTAGATATACATTTATACGTAAGTGGGCATGCAAAAACATCAACACCAAGTACAGCTACAGAATCTGTTATCTGTAGAATCATTCTTTTTGAAATGGGACTTTGATGGATATTGGTGCATTTGTATCTGCAGGTGGAGTTCGTGGTTCACCCCTCCATTCTTCAAGATGATCCTTTGGTTAAAAGTGCCATTGAACAAATTCGATTCCGAATTTCTAGCTCTTACTCAGCTCATCGGTAAGAATATTTCCTTGAGGGTACAGAGATATGCACATAGGAGCCCAAGTGTTTCCTGCTTTTCTTTTTTTGGATGTTGGACGTTCTTTTGTTGTGACTTTATAAGGTTCTTTTTTTCGTTTATTTTCTTAAATTTCAATCTACAGAGTTAAACCTGGACTGGCTCAGACAGAGAGTGCCGAGTCTGGGCCTGCGAGAGACGGGGGAGACCAGGAGAGGGAGGGTCTTCCGACTCCCGAGGAGCTGAGGAAGGGAGAGGGCTCATCGGGAGCAGCAGCCAGCAAGACTGATGAGAAGATGGGAGTCTCCCAGCTGAAGAACTTCCAGCCCACCATCAGTGAGCACCGACCCTCGAGTGCCAGTCTTCGCTTTAGCTTCTTGAAATGCCCTCGTTCTCACTCTTCACTGCTGCCTGACATGTGTTATTTTATGTGAATGTAATATGATGTAAATATGATTTCCTTGCTGGATGCTAAAATGGAGCAATGAGAGCAAAATTAGCATTTAAACTATTTCGAAGTGTGTGTTTTTCTGGCGGGGGGGTGTTTAATTGTAGAACATGTGCTCTGTAGTTCCAGGGCTAGGCCGGTCGCTGGGCTTTCAGCCCAAGATGCTGAGACTGAGGCTGGTGCACCTGTTCCTGTGGTACCTCATGTACGGCCATCCTCTGAGGGACGAGAGCCAGAGCCCGAAGCCCCTGGCGCCGGAGGGGCGGGACGAGGAGCCGGGACACGGCAGCCCGGCCAGTCAGGGCGATCCGCAGTCGGCAGCAGCCAGCCAGGAAGCGGCGTCGCAGGGCGTGAGCGAAGGAAAGGAGGCGGCTAAAGAAAGCGAGTGCCCTTCCGGGACTGATGGAGGTGCTGAGAAAGATCAGTCGTCCGTCGACAAAACTGGTAATTCACAGCCATCTAGTCCGGTCTGCCTTACCAGCAATTGTCAGGACATGCTGCTTTCTTTGGCTGAGTCTTTCATTTAAATTCTCAAAGGATGATGGTGACCTGTGTGGAAACAAGTGGAAAACAAGAGCCAGTGTCGTTTCGAAACTCTGATTCTTGTTTTTATTCTTGCACTTTAAAAGGACAGTCTGATTTTCAGCACTGCTGCAGTTTTCACGTTTGTTGTATACACTCAGATGTCACCCCCCTCCTCTCCTCGGTGCTGCTTCTTTCTTTCCGTGGTGTGAACGGGACAGGAGCTCTGCTCACGGCTTGTGTTTCCGCCCTGCAGTGTACGTGGACGATCTGTCCTGGAAGAGGTATATTCCCCCCACCCCCATCCACAGGGAGTTCGGCTACGGATGGGCCCTTACAAGTGATATTTTGCTTTGCCTGCCGCTCTCCATTTTCATCCAGATCTTCCAAGTCAGCTACAAGGTAAAAGAGTTGTGTTTTTAAATCGACCAGGTTAACAATATTGTGAATATCCAACCAAGCCTCTTGAAGCCTCTTTGAAGAAGTGGGATCAGTCTTTGGGGGGGAAAAAAAACATTTAGTTTTACCTCTGTATTTCTGAATATTTTTTATGTTGAGCCATGAGCAGAATAAAGAAGTGTTTTCATTTTCACCGTATGGAATCACGATTAAGACCTTGGGTTTGAAATGGTAATGACGAGTATAAATATGTAGGAAGTAGTGGGGTTTCTGAAAGCTCACTGTAGGTCAGAGTTCAGTTGGCTAGCATTACTGTAACTAGTATGAATAATGTTTTGAATTCTTTTATGTTTGAATTTCTGCTAATGCAGTTTAATTCTAAAAGGCAACTGATGCTATTATAAACCCAAATTCATTAATAAAGACCGAGGATTCTCTTGAGTGTCTCCTGAGCTGCTGTACAGGGTGATCAGGTGACGATTCTGGTTTTCTCTTGTGTGTGTCGTGACACAAGGTGGATGGCTTGGAGGACTTTCTCAATGATCCCATCAAACAGCATTATCTCGTCAGGTTCTTGCCAGGGAAGATGAAGAAACAGCTTCTGTATAAGAGGTACTTTCTCTTCTTTTCGTAGTTGACAATTGCAAGTTATGGGAAGGAACTTAAATGTAGTCATGCTTTTGTAATTACAGGAAGTATATATTTTCCTTTTACGAGAGCATGCAACGTTTGTGCTACATGGGGCTTCTCCAGTTTGGACCTTCAGAAAAATTTCAAGACAAAGACCAGGTAGTCTTAATTATATATATATAAAAATTAAAATGGTAACTGCGTTCTCCATGTTCTGTTTGTAGATAAAGAAGAAATGAAATAAATGTAAGAAAAAGCTGATTAGAAACACACTTTCTTTTATTGAATATTACTGCTAATATAAGGTGAAGTGATGTGGACAAAAATACCAAGTGAACTTTTCTGCAGATTATTCGGAATTGTCTGGGTGCAGGTTATATATTTCAGATTGTAGTGTGGAAATTGTTGTTTGGGAGGTTGTTAATATACTCCCGTTTAAGCTGATTTAAATATTTTTTTCTTGAATAAATGTGTAACATATCTAAAGATACAGTTTAGATCCAGGATTTAATACGTGTGGTCCGTACTGAGGTTTATTCTGTTGTTTCTCTCTCCTATAGGTCTTTATTTATCTCAAGAGAAAAGCCACCATTGTGGATACCACCTCCTGTGAGCCACACTATAACCTGGTCCGGGGAAATCGCCCTTTTGAGAGGCGCTTTTATACTTTCAACACCTTGCAGGATGTGAAGAACTTCTGGTTTGATATGCAGTGTGTCTGTCTGAACACGCCCTTAGGTACAGTGTCCTGCTGCTACAGTCCCACATCCCGGTTCATTCTCATGTAATTGTGACCAGCTGTGGAACTGGTGATGCAGTGGTGCAGCTCCCTGTTTTTAAAGAAATATCTTTCCCCTATTCAAATATCACAGCAAGTGTTACCACAGCAATACTAATTATAATTGTAACAATTATGAATTGCATTCCTAGAGCACTCTTCATTCCACAAGATTCCAAGGCTCTTTAATGTAGGGAGTGGCACGCTTCAACAGACACTGAAGAGCGGTACCCACCTGGCACCAACAGCCCATCACACAGCAGGGTCCTCATTCCCCTTTTCTTTCAATAATCCCACGGGATTTTTAATGAACATTCATTTGTCTTACCCATCCGACCTGGAATAGACAATTGTGCTGCCAAGACATAAAGACATGCAACTGGGTCTTCCAGATTGGTGTGAATAACAAAAACCGGTTATTGTTAAATTCATGCATCTAACTGCTGCCATTAATTGCAGGTGTTGTCAGATGGCCTCGGGCAAAGAAGAGCTCTGCCCCAGAAGACCAGATAAACACTGCAGATCCAGCGATGGAGACCAAATTCTCTGCCGAGAAGCAGTCCAGCAAAGACCTCTCTCGAATGATTGAACTGGCAAGGTAGTGTAGGTGCAGCATGGGTCAGCATCCTCAGAACTAATGTAGACACTTCTGAAAGCACTTTTCAAGGCTCCATAACTGTGTAAAAACATAGTTCTTTGGAAGATAAACTACATAAGTAACTGTTTCAAAACAAACTCTTTAGTTAGTTACCCTAAGATGTTCTGGAATTATAATTCTTGAATATCTTTCCAGTGCTGTTCCATTTTGGTGATTCTTTTTGAAGTACATATTTTTATTCAAAACGTCATCACATTGACCACGGGTGAAAAGTGATCAGTCTTCACAAACGTTAATGAAGAAATAAAAACGTAAATGTTTCTTGCGTGACTTGTCAACACTAGACGGAAGAAGCTTTGGCAGCAGTTACATCTTGAGCTCTGTTCTTCCTCACCAACCTGCTCAGCTTGCTCAAGCTCTGCCAGTTTACTGGGGTTCATCAGTTTTCTTGCCTTCTCCTGAAATAGTAGGTCTGCCATTGTAAATGGGTTGGACGCGTATGCCATCAGCCTATTTTAGTTTTTGATTTTTGGTCACAGTTTTGCCCATTGAGCATCTTTCAACATGAAATGTGGCTCTGGAGCATTGCTAGAACTCTTCTCTTGAAGAAAGATGTGTATACATGGTTCATCGCCGAGTGTTCGTGTCGACTGTTACAGGCCACACTGGAGGCACTGTGGAGCCGCAGCACAGTTGTCACGGGACTTTGTGGTCATGTGTGGGTTTTGCCTGTTCTTGCAGGGGGAGCCGCGAAGTGACAGACGAAGGACTTATCCCCGGGGACGGTCAAGGTGCCGCGGGGCTGGACTCCAGCTTCTTCAGCCACCTGAAACGCAACTGGATTTGGACGAGTTACATTCTGAACAAAACAAAGAGCGTGAGCTGCGTTATTCTTTTTTAAAAAACATATTTAAAAGAACAGGCTGAGCATTTGTTTAGTGTTTTGATGATTTAAGGATGAGTATGAGAAAATCTCTTTTGATCTTTCAACAGTTTGTGGAAATGCAGCGCTTTCAGTGGCCCTTGAATTTTGTTTCTACAGGCAAAATGAAATGGATTTGATAAGGGATTTAAGTTGTTTTTTTCCCCCAGCAATATTTTCTTCTTCATCCGTGCAGGGTAGTGGCACTCTTGATGGAAGACCTACACTGAGGCTGAAAACCTTTTTGAGGAAACATCCTCTGCCTCTTTCATTTGAGAGTAAGAAATGCTGCTGTTTTTAACCGTGGATTTGGGGTTTGCTGCTGTGTTATGGAGCCATGTGACGGACGTCTGTTATTTTCTTCCTTCAGGCAGCGTGGTGAATAGAATAGTGGAGTCCAGGCTCCTGGACGTCATGAAAGAGGATGAAGTTCTGATTGAAAATCAACGCAGTGACACCAGAAACATGCGAGTCCGTGGTGGGAGAAATCAGAAGCGCAAGAGACTGAAAAAGAGCACCGAGAAAAAAGGGAAGAAAAAGACAAAGGGTAAGAAAGGTAATCTTCTTGATTGAAATTTCAATTAAATGTATGAAATTTGATGATGAATGCTTTGTACTAAAATTTCAGGGCTTCTGTCTTTTGGTGTTTTGTGGTCATGAAATTCCCTTTGAAAGTGTTTCGAGTCAGCTCAGGCTGTTTATCAAAACCACGCACATAAAATTGTTGAATGTGAAACAAGATTGTGTTTTTATCTTCATGACTTGAACTAACGTTTGTTGTCTTTTGACAGAGTGCTTTTGATTTGTTTCACATCCTGTGTGACTAGCATGTCATGCTTCTGATAACTTAATTGAGGTGCTTCTGTTGCTTCGTATTTGCAGTAATGTCCTGTTGTTGAACACGAGATCTACCTTGCAATACTCGGAATAAAACAGTGGCGTACGTGAACGATGACGAAAGACCAGAAATGCAGTGTTTAAGCTGTTTTCTGATTTGTAGAACACATTGCTAGTTGGCACTGAACACTTTTTTTCTAAACAAGATTATCTAAAATGCAATCAAAACTGGTTAAAAGGAACATTAGTAGCCAAAACTATCATTAATGTGAGCCTGCGTGGTTACACCTTCCCCAAGGAAATCAGGGACTCGGCCACTTTGGGTGCTTTTGAATCAAGCTGAAACTTTTTTGGTTTTGTCTGCATTTGAGATTTTTGGCATTTGATGTAATTGTAAGCATCGGTAATCTTCATTGATTTTCTGACACAATAGTCCATTTAGGGTCCTGGAAAGTGCCTCACGGTGCTGTCTCTCGAGGTGGTTGCTTTTAAAGGCGACATGTCCACCGTAGGTCCCCTCAAGCCCTTGCGGTTGGTCTTGACTGCGGTGAGATGGACCCGTTTTCTCTCGTCTTCCTCAGAAGAGAAGAAGGATGCGCAGCGCCGCCGGCAGCCGCGCTTCCACGACGAGGCGGACCGCAGCGCGTTGCAGAGGATGACGCGGCAGCGCGTGTGCTGGAGCGCCCAGGAGGACGGCTTCCTCATGCTCTGCCGGGTCGCCAGCCACGTCCTCAACCGGAAGGTCAGGGAGATTCTCCATCTCCGTTCATTTAGCAAACTGGTGTTCAGACGTGGTTGATTTCCTCATTTGTCATTTTGACCTCCCTTATTCAGTTATTCACACACGTTTTGTTACAGTATGTCTTTTAACTTGATGAAATGCGCTGTCAACTGTTTGTCAGATCAAGAAGCCTTTTGTCCCTTGGCAAGTTGTGAGAGACCTTTTGCACTCTCAGTTTGAAGAGTCTTTGGATAAGACATCTCTTTCAGTGGGGCGCAGATCTCGATACATCATGAAGAACTCTCAGACCTACCTCAACTTTAAGTGAGTGCCCATGCTTTTATATTCTGGATAATTCGTCATGTATGTACAAAGTACACCCTTTTCCTTTTCTGCAATGCTTTAAAAGTTTGCATGTCTTTTAGTGGTTAAAATTCCAAATCATGACTATAAAGATTTTTTTCGAGGTAAAAAGGTTCGCCCCACTGTAGTTTCTGAAGAGTTGCTGTGTTAGAGTACTGACACTAATTCTGCAAGATCTTGCTGAATAAGATGTTTTTTAAGAGCAGCCACTGCTTGGACTGGTAGAGGTGAAATTTAATTTACATGATCATGCAAGTAAAAAAGGTTTTACAGACAGTGAAAAGTGGCTGAGTACTGTGCATTTCCTACTTATTTACTGCGTTTCTTCTACCATATTTAATTTTAGAATTTGCCTGGCTGAAGTCTACCAGGACAAGCCACTTGCTGATGAATTTGTGAACAGGAATAATGACTATGAAAATCCTGAGGTAACTAATTTCAATATGAAAAATAAACGAAAAAAATGTATAAGATTACAGTTTCACACACAGATTTGAAATGGATCCTTTTGATTTGAACAGTTCTTGTTTCTTTTCTGAAACTGAAATCTAAGGGTGAGTTAATGGTTATCTGTGATGCTGGAACTAAAGTTTTGCTTGAAAAGCCATTGATATAAAAGAAAAGAAAGCTGTGTAATCTAATAGGTTGTTCTTGCAAAAAATGATTGTCTGTTTAGTCTTTTATTGTACAATATGTAATAGAATAATCTTTCTTAAAGTTCACTTAGATAAAAAATGGAAAATGTCTTCTGAATCTTCCTAGGAGGTTCTCTTAAATTATTTTTTGGGCATTTATTGTAAATCATCGATTAACAGCTGGAATGTTACACAATAGGTGTGTGCAGCAGAATTCAAAGAGTTTGTTGAGGTGCTGAGGCAGAAATTTAGTTCTTCCGCTGGAACTTCCGGTCTGAAAATCCCAGATACTAAAGAGGAACTCTTTAGAAGGTGAGTTGGAAAAAGTTTTGTAACCCATTTTTAAAATAAACTAACAGTAATTATTTTAAAAATGTTTTTAAAAATGAACCTTTATTTAATAATACACTGAGGATCAGAAGAAACTTTAAAACAATTCACAAAGTTCCTATCAGGAAAATGACCATTTTATGGAGCAGATATTGTATTGAACAGACAGGTGGCATCAATGTGCAGATTAATGTGAAAGTGACAGGCTAGTAGCACCAGATATGTGGCCAGATCTGTGATAAATGCTTTGCGCCTCCGATTTAGCTCTTACAGTCTGTACAAGCACACATCTGTTCACTGGGTTCTGAGCTCCAGATGTGCAACTCGTGGAACTGAAGTCTGCCTAGCAGGGCATCCATAGATGAACACACCATCCATATGCAGCAGTTAGTCTCAGTCTGTATGACACTCGTAACTGATCTGACAAAATGACTTAAAAAAACATTTAATCAATATGCAGTATCTTATTTTTCTAAAAACATCCATGCGTAGAATGATAGTTTTCTTTTGCTTGCCAGTTTTTATGGTATTTGTTAATATTTGATACTGATTATGAGCTGCTTTGTGTTAAATTCCTCACAGGTTCAGTGTGTATGTTATTGAAGATGAAACTGAAAGAGAAATCCAGCAAGACATTCTGACAAGGTATTGAATAAATACCTGTTGTTAATTGCTTTTAGGAAAATATTTCCTATGTTTCTCTCTAAATTGTTTTTTTTTTGTAATTCTAGCCAGGAAGATATCCACGCCATTGTGCTGAATAATCTCATCCAGAGTACACTGGCACTTTCAAATCTACAAATGAAGTCCTGCCGCTCCTTTCAGGTAAAGAAACCCCAGTCACGTTAGGTGATTCTTTTTCCAGTTCTTATTGTCTTCTCTTTAAATGGCACTGAAAGGACAGGAATGTAATAATAATATCCCTACAGTTAGATATACTTACATAGAGCTTTTCTGGACACTCCACTCAAAGCGCACCTGGATGATGTGACGGCAGCCATAGTGCGCCAGAACGCTCCCAGCACACCAGCTCTCAGTGGGGAGGAGAGCAGAGTGATGAAGCCAGTTCAGAAATGGGGATTATTAGGAAGCCATGATGGGTAAAGGCCAGGGGAAAATTTGGCCAGGATGCCGGGGTTACACCCCACCTCTTTTTGAGAAATGCCCTGGGATTTTTAATGATTATGGAAAGTCAGGATCTCAGTTTTATGTCTCATCTGAAAGCTGGCATTTTTTTTACAGTATAGTGTCTCTGTCTGTCTTGAATCTGTGACAAATTTGTTAGTTTATAAATAAAAAAAACTAGGCTCTTCCTTAGTTTTTTAGGCCTAAGGAACCGCTCTCATTGTTTAATTTATCCTTGCTCATTCGGGTCAGTTGTCACCACTGTTAGGTCCTTCTGCTGTTTTTTGTATTGAAACTGTGAGCCAGAATGGTTGAGAGATTAAAATCTGCAGAATTCAAATCATTTCCACTATCACTAACACTGAGCATATGTTAAAACTTAACCTCCCCACCAAAAAACACTTTTTCCCGATTCGGGAAAAGGACCTGCATGTAGCATGCCCAGGTGTACTCGCGGTGCTCTCTTGTGCTCCCAGACGTTCCACCTGTACATCCAGTACCGGGACGAGGTGCTGTGCCAGGCCTTCCTGAAGTGCCAGCAGCGCGGGCTGGTGAACCGCCGGCGGGTCAGCTGCCGGTCTGGGCCCAAGAAGAGCCGGGCGCTGCCCTTCGTGCCCATGTCCTACCAGCTGTCTCAGTCTTACTACAGGTGGGCGCCTCTCCCTGCAGTCGCTTGTCGTTACTCGGATTTCAGATGATTCGTGGTTCAGGGGTAGCTTGAGATCCGTTCAGCCGAAAAACCTTTGCCTTTTCTGTGTTTGCTGTTCAATACAGGTGCTTCACCTGGCGCTTCCCGAGCTCCCTCTGCACGGAGTCCTTCCAGTTCCTGGAGAGGCTCAGGTCTGCTGGCAGAGAGGACAGAGCCAACACCTTCTCCTTCCAGGACCAGGAGGCTGCGGACTCGGAGCCCGGCATGGTGGTCTTCTCCCTGGACGCCCTCGGAGGCCACTGCCTGGCCAGCTTGTCCCTCTTCATCCTGGGCTTGCTCTCCGTGGAGGTGTCCATTCCTGAGCAGATTGTGGTGGTGGATAGCACTATGGTGGACAATGAGGTTGTGAAAAGGTGACTAGAGCTTCTGCTCATCTAGACCTAGTCGTGACTGTTTTTTTAAAGATTTGAATTCAGTTCATTTTTTACACTCGCCCAGCTTTTGTTAGACTGTGGCGAAGGCGTGGGAGATCTCGAGGTGCAGAGCGCTCCTTGTGACATGTCCGTCTCTAGAGACGAGCTGCACGTGCCTCACACTCGAATCAGCGCTGATTGCAGGAGTGGCATCTCTCTCACTGGTGCCCAGCGAGTCAAAGAAGGAGCCAGCTGTTATGCCAGAGGGTGGAAAGTAGTGTGCTGATGCCCACCCTACTCCCCTGGCGTGCTGCCCCTTGAAGAAGCTGGTCATCGTTGGCTATGACACGACTCAGGCCCTAGTCCGGCACATCTGTGGTGGAATCTAGGATTCGATCTGCCTTCTAAATGAGCACCTTCACTGGTTAAGCCGCCTGGGAGCCCTAATTAAATCCTGATATTGCAAAAACACAAGCTTGTGTGACGTGTGCTTCGCTGTTACAGAAGGGCTGGTAATAGACGTGCCTATAAAATGCCATGTCTATTCTATTTGTGTGTATTTACATTTCTTGTGATCTGTTAAAAATGTGTAAACTGAGCAGCATTTTCAGTCAGTGACCCCCAGTACATTTTTATCCACTAGGTTTCTTTTAAAGCAGGCCTGTTTAGACGTTAACCTCAACATATCTTTCACACAGATGTTTTTTTTCTACATGTTTGATATGCGCTGTTGTGTGTTTGTCAATGGTTATTCAGCATGGGCAAGGAGATGGATGAGGAAGATGAAGATGAAGCAGAGGAGTGTGAAAGCAAGCGTAAGATTGAGGTGAAGGCGAGACAGGCCTCCCACACGAACTACCTGCTGATGAAGGGCTACTGCGCCCCAGGCATCGTCAGCCTGCGGAACCTCAACCCCAACGACAACATCGTGGTGAACTCCTGCCAGATGAAGCTGAAACTCCGCTGCACTCCTGCCCACAGCCACTTCCTCCCCGCAGGTCAGTCCAGAAATCGGCCGAGAAGAAGCACAAGTTCCCTTGATATAGGTTTCCACTACAGTATTGAAAACCATTTAGTCCTTAGTGGAAAACCTACATGATTTCCAATCTTAATGTAATGTTATTACGTAACAAGTAAAGGTTTATTCCAATCCTGAAAAGAAAAGAAACAGCATATCACAATGATAAGATAGAGATAATGGTTCATTAGTGATTTAGTGATTCACACCCGGAGAAGGCTCCACAGCCGAAATGTTTCTTTCCTTCTCTTTTGAGCAGGGAATAAATCTTTACTTGCTCCTTTGCAGCATACGCCTGCTGACGCAACCCCCTACTTGAACTACGTTGTTAAGGGATTGGCACATCGAGAGTCAGTTTTTAGAATGTTTTTTTGCCATTCTTTTGTAGCATTTTGTGAGTTTGGCATTTTTAAAAAGAGTTTTAAAATGTGTGTTTTGTTTTCTCGTTTGCAGTTACAGGCCGTGTGGTTGGTGTAGTCTAGCTACATGCTGTGAAAACTGGGGGGCCCCAGGCTGAGAAATAAGCCCATGCCATGATGTTGGGCACAGTCACAGCCACGTGTGAGGGTGCTTTAGAGGTCGTTAGGAATAAATCAGTCAGAATGCCAGGTAGTACATGGATTAAAAACACACAGTATAATACCAAAGCATGCATAGCAAATCACAAAGGATAAAAGGATGGAGTGTCTTGTAGAAACATTCAGACAGTCACTTCACAGGCAGGCAGGTGCAGAGGCAGAGGCTGATTGTGTCCTCGTTAGGGGAAATGGAGAGGAGATTGAATTCATGTATAGAAATTACTGAGGGGATGGCATACATGAGATGAATTCAGGGAAGTATTTCGTGCTCCACGCAAAACAAAGACACAGGGTCACAGGTGTAAACTAAAAGGAATTCATTCAGAAAAAGAATAGGAAACGCTTCTTCCCACACTTCGGGTACTGGAAACACGATTCCCATTCACGAGAATCATGGCTGCCCAGACTCTGGACCCCTGGTAGTAATGGCTGGATGAAATGGCTCAGCTACTAAACCACCAAACCCGCAAGAGGGGCTGGAGTGGCTTCCTCTCATTTGCGGTCCCCGTGTTCTCACAAACCCCACCCCTCCACATGTTTTTCAGCTCCTTCTTTCCTGGATGAGATTGTCCACGGAGAGGCCTGCTTGCCCAGCAGCTTCACTCGGCTCCTGACGAGGAGCGACGATTCGAACAGACTCGAGCGCTTCCAGTCCTGGTGCATCGACCGCTGCGGCTACAGCCCCGAGGACCTCCAGGCGGTGCTCGACGTGTGCAGCGCGATCGAAGACTCCCGATTCTATGGCTGCGACAAGCTCCAGCTGAGGAGGCGCTTTGCTGGCTTTGAGGAGAAGGGAGACGGCCGCACGAGAAGCTTGTGCCAGTACCTCGAGGTGAGCCGCCATGGGTGTGCTGTGTGGGAGTGGGGCAGTGAGGCTGCTGCTTTTACATCCAGCTGGTTATCTCTTACTGTTCATAAGAACGGTGCGTGTCTGAGCTGTAGTGATCAACACCCTGATGTGAAGGGTGCCTGTAGTCCTGTTATTCTGCCGTCTCTGGCGTTAAAACTAAGTCTGTTGGCTTCTGGCAGCACAGCAAGGTGTGGCAAGGCTTGTACTAGGTGCTGTATTTTATTTGACCGGAACTGTTCTGCGTCCTTCGAGATGTTAAAACCGTTTTACTCCGGATGTTCCGATTATGAAAGTGATTGTGAACACAGCTGAGCTTCTGCGGATTGAACGTTGTCTTTTTAGGATCACGTACTGTAGCTTGAAATATCCCACTTCCCGTTTCACTGTAGGACCTGATCAGTTTGGAGGAAATAATCGAAGTTGGTGGCAATACAGTGCGGCTGGTTGCATTCAAGTATTTGGATCCTTGGGTGCTTCATGTAAATAACAGTATAACGCCAAAGGATAAGGCCGTTAGTGGGGACCCATCGGGAGCCAGGAAGAGAAAACTGGAGGAGCCGTGTCTGGAGAAGGGCCCGCCTCCTGGGAAAGTGCCTCATTTGGAATCTGATAGCGAAGTGACCGTGGATACAGTTCATTCAGAGGAACAAGGTCAGGACCAGAGCCTGAGGACGTCCAGCTGTGACAGAGCAGACCCTTCGCAGAGCACAGAAGAATGTAACAACGCACCCCAAGCAAGAGGCATTGATGAGGAAAGTCAAAACAACAAAGATCACTTGGGAGATACAGAGATGGAAGAAGGTAGCTCAGTTTTGGACGGTGCAGTGTCATCCAGCACTGACCAGATGTCCGCTTCACATGAGGGAGCAGCCTCAAAACCGAATGTTGGAGGTGAGCAGATCATTCTGCTTTCTTTGTGTCTTGTTGAAAGTAGTAGTCTGTGAATGGGATGTATTTTCTCTGCTGTTTCTGATTGCATTCTTCTTATTTAATTGGATTTAACTCAAGCACACATTGGATGCTGTGCCAACATTTCCATTAGTGCAAAATTCCAACTTTTTGGTAAGAGTACTAAAAACTGGCTTTTATCGTCAACCATTAAGGTGGCCCAACGGATGACGATGACCCGTGTAGCACAACATCGGAAACAGTGGGTGACAGGTACGCAATTCCAGATTCAGCTCTTTTTAATAAAAACCATTCCCTTCCTGTCCCCAGTACTTTTGTGGCACTTTTCTGTTTCATCCCATCTTCCTCTTGGCAAACATGTTTTGGTGCGCTCTTCTGCGAGACCGCGGGCAGTGACCCTCTGATTGGCGCAGGGGCGAGCGCGGGAGGGTGAGCTTCGTGAGCCGGCCGTGGCGGGTCGTGGACGGCACTCTGAACAGGCCGGTGTGTAAAGGCATGCTGGAGGCCTTGCTGTTCCACGTCATGAGCAGGCCGGGGGTCCCGGAGGGCGTCCTGATAGAGCACTACAGTGGCGTTTTACAGCCTGTTGTCGTCCTGGAGCTCCTGCAGGTGAGAACGCTCTCGCCTCTGCCTAAGAGGACATCTCTGCAGGAAGGGAGCTGGAACGCTGATGTTGTTTTCTCTCGCGCCAGGGGCTCGAAGAAATGGGCTGCGTCCGGAAGAGGCACATCAAGAGGGAGGCTCATGCCTCTCTTTTCTCAAGACAAGACTTTGCAGACCAGCAGGAGGAGCAGCTGCAGCCCGGCACCACCTCCACTGTCTTTTACGAGCCCTCGGTGGACTGCTGCCTGCGACTGGGCAGAGTGTTCCCATCTGAACCCAACTGGAATAAGTGGGTCCAGTAAAGTCCTACCTGAGATACAACAACACATGGAAGGGGCACAGGAGACCACAGAAAAATGGTCTGTCTTTAGTTTGCCGAATATGTAGGCTGTGGAGCTTCATTATTAACAATGATGGCTGGTTTAACGGTCAAGACGAAAGAAAGGGTTTTCAAAAATTAACTTTCATTATGAAGTATTATAAGTCTTTTCTTTTCTTGTAAATTATAGTGTTACTTTTCATCTATTTTCAGCACTTTCTTTGCTGAAACAATTATTTTATTTGGCACAAGCATTGTTCAGAAAGCTGAGCTGTGATATTGTAAGGTGGGTTTATTATGTCATTTAATATCTCTAGGAAATAATAAAAACACAGACGAGGTTTAATGATAGAAATGTTTATTTTTATACAGTTTCAAAAAATCTCTAAACTTTCTTATGAATAAATTACTCAATTCAATTTGAAAACTTTTGAATGCCTTTGTCTTAAAACACTGATCAATGAGCTAGTGTTGTACCCTCGATATTGCTACCATTACAGTTTTATTTTTCAATAAAGATGCCACTGTAAATCTTTTAGTACTCATTCTTTCAGTGTTATTTTAAAAAGGGATACGTTTAGGTTTGGTTAGGTAGTCCTTAAAAATATTTTCACTGAAATTGCCCTTATTATTATACCAATATTGTTGACCACTAGTCATGGTATATATTCAAGTTAAAATTCTTTATTTGGATTTGATGAGGAATTAATTTTACTAGCTTTTGGTTATTTCTGAAAGGCTTTAAATTATGCTGAAGACATTTAAGGTAGTAAATTGGAAACAATCTGTCATTTTACAAAAACCTTAGTGCATTCTGTGTGCTCCATCAAGAACAATACTGCAGATATTAAAAGCCTTTAATAATGAAGTCTTCTATATTCCTGCACTACCATCCGATTCCTGTCCCTCCACCTCTGAGCTCCCGGTTATACAGTCTCATCATTTTAGTACCTGCATAATGATAATAATTGCAGGATTTCTCTCTTGGCTCCAAAGTGAGTGAAATCACCCATGACAGACATGGGAAACAGCCCGTGTGTGTTAAAGTAAGAAAATCCATCTGTCCATTTCTTAACCAGT
Organism: Lepisosteus oculatus; assembly: GCF_040954835.1. NCBI lineage: Eukaryota > Metazoa > Chordata > Actinopteri > Semionotiformes > Lepisosteidae > Lepisosteus > Lepisosteus oculatus. Next base: position 705,479 of record NC_090714.1, read on the forward strand.
TCCTCCAGTCCAGGCTCCGGACACACTCGCACCAGGGCTGTTCTGCAGGAAATATGTGAAAACAGAGTGAGCAGGCAAACTCCACCCAGAAAAGAATTAGGTTGAATGTTTGCCTACTCAGGTCTAGAACAGAACAGAGGACCTTACCAGGCTCTCCAGGAACAGAGTCAGACAGTGTCATAGTCCATAGTTGTGGCACAATTTGAATAGCAGCTGGTTCCAGATACAGAGATGCACATCTGAGACCCTGAACAAAGAGTTTGGATCTCACTTGTTTATCCTGTCATCTTACAAGGCTATTCTTCAGCTCTTACTCCAAGGACATCAAGGGACGCTAAAAGCTGCATCAAAGACAGCCTATTATGTTACATTGATGTAGGAAATTATAATCTTAGATATCAACAAAGGTATTCAGACAGAATTGTAGCTAACTAAGATATTTCTCTTTTAATCTCTTTGTGAAATCGATTGAACTATACTGAAAGGTTTAGAACACTTCTAATCATGTGCAAAGAAAATTGATTATAGCAATGTTGTAGTGTCCCTAGAAGGCTTCTGTAGGAACCTGTCATTTTGGCTCAAGCCCAGGCTGTGGTATTTCTCTGAGCCAAGATGGCTTCTGAGCAGGCAGGGATCTGGAAGCAGGTGTGTGTTATTGAGCTGGACACACCTGGGCATTCCACATGAGGATTTAGGGATTTGGGGATTGGTTCCCACCTTTCCTTTCAAAAGGCAAATGAGAGGTGGGCTGGGAAGCCTTTTTCTTCTGCCCTGGGAAGAATGGAGACTGGCAACTGAAGCTCTCCAGTAGGGAGGGGAGATCCTCAGCACTGCATCTGTGATGTGGAACCAAGATCTGTGGTTTGTATGGGGCTCCTCTGACCTTCTGTCATGTCCTTGAGCCTGCTCTTGTCACATCTGTCATGTCTGTACAATAAAGTCAAGGTGTCACGGGAAGTCTCGTGTGTACAGCCATTAACTTCTATGAACTCTGTCTTCTGGTGTTGTGAATCCCACTGGATTGTCTCTGATGCTTTATTGATCCATGGGAGGATAGTAATTGGTAACGGTACCCTTATGGTAGCTTTTCTCAGGCAACAGTGCCACCTGGAGGAAAATTGCTGTATCTTAACATGCATGATGAGGGAAAGGTGGGGATACGCACCGATTGGTCTAAATAGTGACAAAATCACACTTTGCACTAACACGTACCTTCAGTTATGCAGTCGTCACACCTGTAATACACATATTAAATAGCCTGAGACTTTTAATCGCTTCCTGACTGGTTTCAGTGAACACAGCTCAGAAACCAGAGACAAGCTCTATTGTTAGCTGGGGGGGCTAGAGTACCTCTATCTCCTATTGGTCAGCTGTTCATATACTGAGGAGCTGTTCCTATTGCAAACTTTATCATTGGTCAATACGACGAGGCATCTATTCAATTCCTATTTGCCAGACGTGGGAGTTTAGAAGTCAATCAGATCGTCTTCTAGATGACGATCTTCATACACTCCTCTCTGAAACAGGATGTGTTTGAAGTTCCTAAAAGTACAGAGCTGGTAGGATTTCAGAAAGACACATTTTGACTAAATTAAATAGAAGGCAGCCTTATATACTCTGAATCCTTTTAACGTCTTCTTACTCTTAGCATTATAACGACCACAAACGAGTTAGAGCATAGCTCTTATTATAAGCATCATGTTTGACAACAGAATCCACCTTCAACAAATGTGTGTGTAGGTATGTAGATGTATATAAAAGTTTCTCGTGTATATCTTGTATGATGTTTATTGCGACCGATGTGGGCGTTGTTTATATGCAAACTAATCGGTTTCGGTTTGACTGCGTGTATTACGGTGACCGGGAAGTGTGGCCGCCATACTGTGTCCATATAGCAATTAATTGTAACAATTTGGGACAGAGTGTTACTGTGGTCACTGAAGCAGGAGACGATTTGTATTGACTAACTATAAATCAAGTAAATGCAATGAAAACTAAGTAAAAAGTACGTAATTTAAAAGCTATGAAAGTAATACAATTTGCATTTTACCCTAGTGCCGTTATTTATGTACAAAACAATTTAATGTTGTCAGCTATCGCCTACACTTGAGGCAGGCTTTGACATTCATGTACAATTTTTACAATTGGAACAGTCCAGTAGTCATCCTGTAGGGATGGTACAGCCACCATTCAAACACACGACACAACATGAAGAAAACCCAGACTTCCTGATACAGGGGAGTATCAGGCAGGATGCCAAGTTTGCACCATGAGTGTGTGAGACGAGAGATCCCTATATCTGTGTGAGATAGGAATCCCTGTATCTGTGACAGTGCTGCCTTTCTGATGAGAGAAAAAGAAACGTTAGTGTTCACTTGCTAATGAAAGGACTCTCTCCAGTTTTAATCGGAGTATTTCAGACCTGAAGGCTTCTTCTTCTGGGAAGGAGAGATCCTGCACACTGAGCTCATTGGACGACACAGCTGCCACAATGCAGGTAGGAGTATCTCTGCTCTGCCAGCGCACAGCCTGTGTTTTACAGTCCAGGTTATTTTGCACAAAGCACCTGTCAAATGCAAAGCACTTTGTAAAATACCATCTCTTCCCTCATGTTTTCTTGTGTCTGTCAGTATCATGTGTGCCACTGTCCTTCTCCAGCAGTGTTTGGACATGAACTGGATTCACTAAGCATATCTCTGTCCACTTGCTTCACTGGAAGAATGTGTGAATGTTCTTGTAAAATGCTTATTCATGGAAGATAAACTTTTGGTGTTTGATTTCACATCACTTTGTTCTGAACTATGAATTTCTGTTTGTATAACTTTTGTGATGCCACCACGGGCACTGCACTGACTAGGAGGTACTTTAAGAAGATTTTGCTCAGACTGTTGATCTCATTAAGATGGCGGAACTGAAGTACTGCAACATAAAGAGCCACAATGACAATTGGGAGTTTGGGCAGGCATTTAAAACACTTGTGTATATTTCTCCCGAAGCCAATTATAAAACCGCCTCAGAAATTATTTATCGTTATATGCAAGACCTTGAATTAATATCACTTGATTAATTAGATTAATTTTGCAATATTTTAATGGCTGTTTGCTTAAGTCAGTTCTCCCTAATGATGATCAGTCTGTAAAAGGCTACACAAGAGGTTCTAGAACATTAGATCCCTGTTATGGTAACATTAAGAATGTCTGTAAAGTTCATATCAAACCACCGACATGATGATTTGACTTAGTCCAAAAAGAAAGAGCAGGAATTCAAAGCTGTGATAGTTTGAGGGGGAAAGTGATTCAGAGGAAGATATAGGAAGAACTGAAACAAGCTTAAAGAGATTATAAATCCAAGGTGGAGAAACGAATGAATAGAAATAATGTACAGGAGGTGTGGCATGGGATCTAAACTATGATTGGCCAGGTGCCCCTTAGTAATGGGAGCTGTCTTGAGCACACACCCCTATGTAAATGAACTGAATTTTTTTTTTTCTGTTCGAGAGTAGAGAACCAGGGGAACCTATTTTTCACACCGTCATTGGGTCCTTTGGTGTGTCTCCCTTTACTATTACAACTCAACAAATGGAATGTGTATTTTGGCAATGAAATACTCAAAGAGCCTGGAAAATCTGGAAGACAATACTTTGCAGAAATCTCAGTTGTTAAATAACATAAAAAAGATTGTCTGGAGGTAGGGATCTTATTACTGTTACTGTTGTCTTAGATTCTTCACTAGCGAATTGACTGTTTTTAATCTTGTGATAGTGGATTGAGTTTGAAAGAGTAATGTTTTGTGTCATGGAATTGTACTGTTGTTGCTGTGTTGTCATATATGCTATAGGTTTATGAGCTCTTGATGTGCAAGACAAATTCTCTTAGAGGCAATAAAGGTTAATTCATTCAGTGAAATCATAATAGTCTTTAGAAGGGACTGAAAGAGGATGAGAAAAAAGGGAAAGTTAAAATGGGCTTAACAAGCACACAGTAACTTTTTGAATTCAAGGAGGGAGGTTTGTTTTGTACGGGTAAGAAGACATAGTTGGATCTATTTTTGAGGGAGAAAATTCAAAGATTTATTTTTTACTTTGAGAAGAAATGTAGCTTTTCATATGGGTACATTATTTGTTTTCCAGGGTGTTTTGGAGAGAAGTTGCTCTGTGTTTGCTTGTTTTATTTTATCAGGGTAGACCTGTGTTTTTAACTGTTATTTGCCTAAGGTGTGTTCTGGTCTTGGGTTCCATCTACTGATCGACCCGACAGATGACTGTGACCCCCGCGGCATCACACTTTCATTTAGTTTACGTTGAATACTTATTACCTAAGAGCAACGTGTTTTCAACTAAAGAGTTTTATCTGGGACTCGGTATTGCTAACAGGTAATTTTACATGCTCCTGCACTGACTACTGTACGAAGCATGTCGAGTCCAGACTAACCCCATGATTTAGATGAGATAAAAGGTTATGAGCATGAATGGTATGATTTCAGGGCCACGTTGTCCTAACAGAAACCCATCCCTGACACTTGCTGTTATTTTAGACAGCTTTAATTGGATTAGGCTTGTCTGGCAATTTGTTTTTATCACAGTTATTTAAGATAATATTTTACATACAGCTATATAATTGTTCATAGATAATGATTGAACAGTACGATTTGTACTGATTCTATTTTCCTCTGGGCTTGAGCAACTCTCCCTCCCTGTGCTGACAACCCAATTCTACAGAAAACCTGTCATGAGTTGTTTTGTACTGTGGGAATTATATTTGTATGTGTACTTAAATGTTGGTGTCTGTATATATACAGTATATATTAGTGCTCTGGGGTAGTGTAAAACTAGCCTGGGGAAGGCCAATAACTATCTGAGTAACACAAAGGGGTGTTGGGCAGGTTGTTGTCCTTTTCGAGTGTGAAACCTAAAACAATTAGGCTCATAATGATTTTCAATATCAATTATTATACATGAAACAGACATTGAATGGTTACATAGTAGTTTTGGTTCTACAGTAGGTAGCCTTGTATCACAGTGAAATCTGTTTTTATATTTGTTTATGGGGGAATGATTGTATTTCTATATTATATAACTCTCAACAGTGCTGACAATCGGGCCTTTCCCCTGAGTCCTTGAGCTGGGGGGATCATGAGGACCACCTGGACACTCAACACGGTCTGCAGCCTCACCTGCGTGAGAGGTCATTCTGAACAGCAGGTTCTTACATCATTAAGAGGGAGGAATGATGCAGGGTTTTGTCTTTCAGGGGTTTAAAAGATATCACATTCCTAATTCTTTTAAGAAATGTTGATATGAAAACATAAAATAATAGAGTGATCATTTTATCACTCGATACACATTCTCTGTTTTCAGTAAATAGCTCTGCACCTGGAGTAACAAATGTTAAATGTTGTATCTCTTCATGTCTCTTGTTTTTCTAGGAATCAGTTGGTAGTTTAGTGTTTCATGTTTTGTTTTGTGAAAAAAAAGGAAATGTAAACTAACTTTGTAAGCAAACAAAGAATGGTTTTCTTTACGAAATGTCTTTTTCTGAGTAAACATCATTATGTTTATGCTGTGGGGTCTATACAGATCTCTGAGACCTGGAAAGACACTAGGATTGATTTATATTTGATATGTTTTTGTCCTAAAGTAGTAAATAGTAAATATTTTAAAGAGGTGTTGAGCTGGATTCTGCTTCATGCACATTAAAAGTTAATTCCTTGAATATGTAAATATATGTGTATCTTAATCCCTACTAGTTAAATTGTCTTAGCTTTTTAGCCTGTTCTCAAAATACCTACTTAAATGTGGAATGGTGTTCAGAGGGGTAGCATTGTGAAGTAGATGGTGAGGGTGTGTGTTATAGCATCACACAGGTGTTAATTAACCATCAAATGACAGTCCAGCAAAAAGGCTGCTCAGCTCATACAGGACTGTGATCTCATGGTGTGCTCAGCCACAGGGAAGCACACTAAACCTCTCACTTATTTACATTCTCTCTCAAATTCTTGCCACTGCGATGAAATTTCTACACAAAACTTTGCAATTAACATTGGAGACTCTTGTCTCTGTTTCCAGTTTCTCAGGAGTCAAGCTGCAAACAGGACTAGAGCTGCTCTCCCAGATCCTTATTAGCGCTGGACCCAGTCTGGACAAGAGCAATATTCACTTAGAGGGGGCTGTGATATTAAGCAAGTGTCTCTGAAGAATTATTTTACTAATAGGAATTGTGCTAGCAAGCAGTTGCCTGGGCACAGGGTGCATGCCTTTGTGTACATTCAAGCAAGAGCTGGTGTTTTACAGGTAAGAAGCTTGTACAACGACTGCCATGGATAAAGATGAAGCACCCTCAATTCATGACTGACAGCCACTCCGCAGCCTGCACGGGCAAAGGAAACGCATGTAGGCTCCCTAAAGAAATAGTAGGATGATCCCCTGTGGAGATGCGCTCTTCCTGCATAAGGTGACCCTACCAAGATACCCAATTTGGTTCACAAAACAAGTCTAAGAACACCAATTTATTTCAAAAACTGAACAAGAAATAGTACAGTCGCAACCCGGGCGGCTGTTATCCAGACGCTCCGGCGGCCCGCAGTCTGGAGCCCCGGGAGAGGAAACGCTCCAGTCAGGACAGCCGGCCGGAGAGACGGGGGGCACCTGGGACCGCGAGGTGAGTCCGGCTGCTCTGCGGGAACAACTGCTGCTGCTTGAACAGGGGAGAAAAGGCGTTTCCAATACATATAGGCGCAAGTTCTGGCCTCTCGCCTTAGCCCATACAAAGGTAGCACCACTTCTGGAAAGCAATAAGGTTTATTCGCAGGGAGGTGTCCAACGGAGCGAACCCGTGTTTTACCCGTACTGACCATTTCCCCTCCCCCCACCCTCCGATTAAGTGAGCGCAGCTGTGGGCTTCTTCACAATCTACTGCTTTGCCATACTGAGAAAAGTCAGTTAGTATCTGGGATTTCTCCGACTAAAAACACAAAGCTCTTTCTTTAAACCCGAAAGCAAGAGGCTCTGCAAGCAGAGTGCAGACCGGTTGGATTCTCACCTTCGAACTGACCGCTCATCTGTCCAGTTTCACGCCACACGGGAGCTCTGCGCTTCGGCGTCCAGGCTGTTGTAGAGGACAGGAAGGCCGGGGAGCTGGAGAGGAGAAATTAGGGAATAAGACACCTGCTGAAACACCTCTAACAGACCTGAGCAAGCACTAAAGATACAGGTAGCCATTTTAAATAGCAGCAACAACGATCCGTTCCATATCGCCTGTTAAACTATATGAAAGTTGTTTGTTTAGTTTGAGTTCAACGTCTCTCTAAAAACCAAAAAGCCTTTTCTAAAATCCAGGCCCTGGCCGCCTTCTTAATTATTCTGAAGCTCTGATGCCTTCTCTCATTAAATTTGAACTGTTTCCATCCAAATAGGAAGAAAACGTGTCCGACACTCTGCTGCTCAAATAAAACGAAACACCCCGAGATTATTTTCCTCCACCTACAAAGCCGCTATTTAAGGACAAAGACGTAATACTACTGCTGCCAGAGCAATTTTTAAAGGAGACTAATTGAAGGCGGATAAAGATTAATCACACCTGCCTCTGGACTGTTAATTAATTAGAAATGTGTAAAACATGGACTGGATCCTGGAGTTGGCATGGATCCCTCAGTCTTTCCGACAAGTAACTGGAGTCAATCCCATTCCATACTTTTAACTGATCCGGTGATGAAATAACCTTATTGAAACTTTAATTGAGGATTTACGATTTGTTTGCAGTTTAATTCAAAATACAATATTCATCCCCATCTATCATCAATAGTAAGAGGTTAGAAGGTAGCTACACCCTTGCGCTAGAAACAGTGTTTCAGAATTCCCGTCTTTTAGCTTTGGGTCAAGCGGTAAGAATTATACTGTTAGTGTTTGACAGTCAGTCTCACCTGTGATTACTGTACTGTACGTCACTCATTGACCGTGGTTCCCTTTTCACTGTAGAACCTGTGTATACAGTGTAGAACACGATATAGACTTTTAATGGCTTTTTGAAGTAATCAAAATGAATTTGCATCTCCTAAACACCTGTCGCACTCTGCTTCCACTAGTTTATTGTCAGCTGTCGGATATTCATAAACAACAGTTTCATTACCTGCACTGTGCACTTGACTACCATAACTTTCACATATTATAGTATATGAAATAATAGCGTCTCTCATAGTAATAATAAGAAGCGATGTGATGCCCCATTTATTGCAAAACTAACTTTTACATCCTTGTCACTGTTCTGTTTTCAATGTTTTAATGAATACTTTTTCAATGTTCACTTTCTAGTTACATGCATGGCTTTTTATTTTCAAATCTTTATTCTTTAAACTTCTGTGTGGAACCTTGTCAAACACCCATGGAAATATAAATATACTATGTCGTGACACCTACTGTTCTTAAGGAACTAAATGGATATTCTGCCCGGACACCAGCTGGAGTATAAAACATTTAAACCAATTTAATCGTCCATGTAGTTTTTGTTTAAGATTTCTTCAGAATCATAACAGACATTACAGAATCATTACAGACAAACAGGGGAACCGCCTCCTCTTGGAACTGTGACTTGACTTTAGTCTGAATAAGAGATGTACATGGCGGGTATTCTGCATGGCCGGTCTGGTGGCTCCGCGGGCTGAACCATCGGACACTTCTAAAGTTCAGAGAGCAGATCGGCTCCCGGAGAGCCGTGTGAGTTGAAGTCGAGCCCCGAGCCTCCCCGTCAGTCTTGAGACCTAATCCCCGGTCTGAGACCTAATTCCCGGGTGAAGCTCTCATGCTGTCGGGGTGAGTTTGTAGAAGGGGGTGTTCTCTACCACGCCGGCCGTTTTGGGGGGCTCCATTTTCGGGGCCTTCCAAAACAGGGCAAATGGGGGGTTTAAGTCCTTTATAAATGCGTAGTTCGGAAGTCAATTCTAAAAAGCAGCCCCTTATACCACTGAGACACCTGCAGGACGGGTGTGGCACTAGCAGTGAGAGAGAGGTGCAGTCCTAACTAGGAGCGACAGGGGTCTCTCTCCAGCACATTTCTCTTGATTCGACCAGCTGGCCGCAAGCTAAACGAGTCCAGCAAACAGACTCGTAGGGGAATGCTACCGTGTTAGGTTGTCTGAAAATCTTCAGCCGTTTTATACTTTATGTATGATTTGGTGAGTTCAAGTTTCTTTTTATCTTCAGTAGCGTGAGTGTTGAGCCCTTGTAACCGAGTGCACAGCTGTCATTCAGGAGCCGAGCCCGCCCCCAGAGTGTCCTTCCTCAGCGGACACGCCCCGTCCACCTGTTCCACAGGTGCGCCCGGCAAGATGGCAGCGGGGAGAGTTTCTGCGGCGTGAGGTGCGTTTGCGTTTTATTTCTATATTTCTTATTTTAAATGCAAAAACTCAAATTTCACTTTGAGTACAGTTAGACATAAATGTATTGTTGTTGCAACTTTTGTTAATTGCTTTTGTTTCTCTTTAATGTGTGTTTTAGGACGCCGAAAAGAGTCTCCTGCTCGTTTGAGCGTGCTCTCGATGTTTTAAAAGTTTGCATTCAGCGTTCTTGTACTACCTTTCATGTAAGTATATATCTTTTTTAATATATGGTATATCTAGCTCTTCTTTTAACGAAAAAACCTGTAATTTGTCTTCAAACATGTGCTGTAAAGTCAGTAGTTGTGTAATCTCTACTCTTCGGATTCGGACTATAATAACGCAGAAATGATAAAATGTTGTAAAGATTAAACCGACTAATTCGTAAGTTTTATTTAATTTCTCCAGGTAACAAAAGGATTTGAAGAACGTATCTCCACTTATGAAAGAGTTTTTTCCAAGGTAAGTTCTGTCCCTACCTTCCGCTACACTATTTGTGTGACTCGATAAAACAACACGTATTTCCCAGCATTTTAACAAAAGAACAGTTTTCTACCAACTTGATCACTTCTTTTCGTTTCATGGTGCTTTTGTGGAGTAAACTCTAAGGCGCTGGTTCTTTTTTATGATACTTTTATTCATCTATTGAATGCATTGTGTAAAATGGATAATAGCAACAAAGTTTATCGGTGGTTTTCAAAGCCGAGTTTATTTGAATATTTTACATGCTGTTACCTGGACTTGTATTTACAAGTAGCATTGGATTTCTGTGTGGCCGAACGTATTTTCTAAATAATGGAGTAGTGGGACAGAGATGTATTGTTTTTTTCCCATGGTTTATTGTTCAATTTGAGTGCTTTTAAATTTCTTTATTTACAAGTCCGATATCCCGTTAATTTGCTCCTTTTTCTTTTGCCTTCAGTTCTGCGGCTCCTGGTTCTCTGCACTCCGACGATCTGCTTTCCAGCTCCACTCCAGCAACTCGACGACCGTTGGCCAAGTTCTTCTCGACAATGTGTGCTTTGTTACATTTGATTTTTGTTACCGGTGGCTTGATCTGCAATGTCCCGATTCAGTGCTGTAATTTATTCTTGACCTGCATGTTTTCTGTTGACTGCTGCTATTGTATTTGCTGTGAATTCTGCAATAAAAACTCGTTTCATTGTCTGCATTGTCCTGTATTTTCGAAGGTGTGAAGTGTTGTCTTGCGCGTGCGCCACGCACCGCAAGGCGACAACCCATCGCACTGACCTGGAAAAGTGCGAGGACGCCCGCCTTTTTAGATAGTCTGGGGGGGGAATAGGGTCCCTAGGAGGGAGCGTGGGTCTAGCCCTGGGGGGAGGAGAAGGGAGGCTAGCTCTAGCCAAGCCCCCTCACTCCCAGCAGGAGGGGAAGGCAGGCTGGAGATGGCCTCGGCCCGAGAGAGAGGAGGCACCCAGGGCGGACTCAGCCTATCAGCCACAGTTGCAACTGACAGATTTCTAAGTCCACAACCCCAGGAGACCTGCCTCTCTGCAGGGACCAAAGCCACCACCAACCTGCCATCCTCTCCTGCCGGGAGCGAGTGGGCCTGGCTAGAGCTGCGGTCAATCAGCCAGCCCCCGCCTACCCCTCTCCAATGAGGGGGGGTGGGCGAGGCTCGGCTTGATTGCTACCAGACCCCGAGAGAAACCCCAGATACTAAGTTTTTTGGCGGGAAAATCTGGACACGCTTAAAAAGGGGGTAGCCTTTGACCTTTTTAAGTCAAAAAGCGATAGGGGGTCCCCTTGCGGCCACAAACTGTAAGCAAAATCTCTCCGCCAAAAAACTCACCAACACCGGGGGTTTTCAGGGCCAAGGGGGTACAAAACTCTGCACAAGAAATCAAAGAACAAAATCAAGGTCCAATCAACAATTTATTGAGCGAAAATGGCATACAAAACAAAGCATTACAATACGTCGGATGCACAGGCTTCAAAGTGAAAATGAACATGCATTTCAATTACAAAGTGTCAAAGCACGGCTACATTAACGCTAAATAGTGTTACAAGTCAACAGAGTAAGAAAACATTTGCAAACAACTACAAGCAAAGATACAGAAACACACAGCACGTTACTGTTTCTCCGAGTTATCAGTCGAGGCAGCGACCGGAATGAAGACTGGAACTTCGTTGCATTTCCTGTAAAATAACAGAAATCAGTATTAACTTTCGGTTACAAACAGGATCTCGAGATTATCCTAGCTACTTCGATCGAGTTTCTGAACTGATTCACACGTTCAAAAGATACAGTAGCAATAAAGCGATTAGCCTGGTGCAACAGTGTTCTGTTCAACAAGGTATAGAAGCAGTTACATTTAAACACAATACAGCTACAGCGTGTCGATTAGAGAAAAGCACATTCTTTTTACTAAAACAAGCTCGTAAATGCACGAACAATTAATCCATATTGTGATGCATTTTGGAAGCTAAAACGGCTTCTAACGAATTTGTATTATGCGCATTAAAAACGCGACATTGATCGCAGTTTTAGCAAAAAATGATGCTATAAATAGCAGGCCTACAGTGTTGTCGGGTCAAAACCATTTCTGCCCTGGAGAAATCTAGTACCGCCTAGTTTGAGTCCTCTTCTGACAACTGTAGTGTACTTCAATACGATACGTGTAAACGAATAAAAAGCTTCATACTTACATAGATAATTTCAGCAGCTGAGCCAAGTCCGTCCTGCCCGAAGACACCAAACTGGAAACACAAGAACACAAGTATTTAGATTATTTAAAGAGAATTAAAACTACGTTTTCTTAGTAGAACAATCTCTAGACATACTCTGGAAACTCTTTCCATAGTCTGGAAAACAATGGGGAAAAAAACTTTAAATTCTAGGTTGGCTACTATTTGTTCGGATAAATGCGCACGAGCGGTTTTGTGAACAAAGTTCACCAAGTTTTTGAAAAAGATTACAATACGGATAATCGACGTTTTAATTCTGCTAAAACGGTGTTTTTCTTCGATGTAAAAGGAATACACACGTTGTCTGTGTACACAAGGGGCTTTTTAAAAATAAGTGAAGCGCTGCAACTATCAAAAATAAAAATTGCCGGTAAAATGCTATTTAGCTCCCAAAGAAAATACTATTTTAGCCTTTTCATCTGCGACGTTAAGACAACATAATTACATGAGTTAAATGTAATATACATTCAAATAAAGGAAAAATAAAAAATAATGGTAAAAGACGCGGAACAAACTCACTCAGCTCCGCTCTCTCCAGCAGAACCTGGCGCACAGGTGCGCGGGGCGTGGCCTGCGAGAGATGTCATGCGGGTGGGCGTGGCCACAGTCTGACGGCGCAGGTGGCTTTTTTTCTTGGCTCCACCTGGAAACTTGTTAAAGATATCGAGCATGTTTACAGAATTCCCCATGAGTTACAAGTTCCAAAATCTTTTTTTCCCCACAGCCTACTGAGTAATCACAGTGCGTTTATTCCTTATTAGTATCTGAAAGCCGCATGATGTGAATGAAATAATGTAGCAATATGCAGGCGAGCTGTGGGCTCTAAAGTTCTCTGCAGGACACTTACTGTTCTATAACCTGATCTATCTTAACTCTGCACCAAGAAGTCAGATTTTTCGTGTGTGAACGTTTATCATGCACTCAATTTACCACCTTTCTACTTCTAATTAGTCATGCAGCTGATGTGTTCATGTAATAAGTTACAAGAACATGAGAAAGTTCAAATGAGAGGACAGTATTTGATCCATGTAGCCCTTTTGGTTACTGATATCAGTTTGATTGGATAGTCTCATGTAGCCATTGCTTAAAAGTAAAGAGGCTGTTGGTTTCAACAAAATGGCTGGATTGCTTGTGCCACTCTCCCACAACTCTTTGTGTAAAGAATTTTTAAATACACTTCACCATGACATCCTTTCATGTTTCGCTAGGTTCATGTCAAAGTAGTCCACACTGTATTACTGCAACTTATTTTTTTCAACCGGTTAACCGCAGTAGCTAATTTACTTGTTAGGATGATGTTCAACACTAGTTTACTGGACTAAAGTATATATTACATTCAAAAAATGAAAATTTCTCAACCTCAGTGCAACCCCTTTTCTAATCTTTAAACCCTCCCCTAAGCATTACGACTAGATAAAAGATCAGGAAAGCTGGAGTTTACAAATGAGGAGGTGGAAGAAGATTTGTAAGAACCCACAGCGACCCCAGACACCAGGAGGAGCTGGAGACACACGTTAAACCAGACAGACCCACCAGTGCTTTTGAAGAGTCAGGACCTACCTGGCAGGAGATGAACCATTTCTTAAGGAGGTCTAGAGCAGGATCAGCGCCAGAGCCAAATGGTGTCCAGTAGAAGACTCCCAAGTACTGGGAGAGGCTCAGGCACAGACTCTGGGAGCTGGTGGTTGCAGCAGGGAGGAAGAACTCAGTCAAGGAAAGCTGGCTGATTGCAAAGAGGTGTGTGATGCCATGAGGGTAGTGACTGCCACTATGGACATCTCAGGCTCAGAGTCTACAGTTCGCTGATGCCTCTGTCCTCTCTGATCTCCTCTGAGATCAAGCCCTAGGCCCCTCACAATGCTGACTTCTTCACTCGTGGTGTCCTGAGCTCAATGAGCTTCACCTCCAGCTCTCACCCTCTGGCTAGTCCTTGTCAGGGAGAAGCAGTGGAACTCAGACTCAGCTCACTCATCACACCCAGTCTCCAGCTCCTCAGTGTCAGGCTGAGACTTGACACACTCATGTTAGAACTAAACAGCCCCTCAGTGCCTCACTCTCGTGTCCGAGGCTGTGCACACACAGCTGCCTGCCCACTTTTCCTGTGCCCAGTCCCACTGGGAACTACCTCCACCCCCAGTGGAGCTTTAGCTCCCTCTCACTCTCATTCACAGCAGACTTACTGCACAGCCCTGTTCTCACACTCAACAGGCTGCTCTGTCTCTAAATAATCTCATCTTTCACACCAGACAATTCCCTCCAGGATATCTGCTCTCACTCCATCCCTTCGATGTTCTTCTCCACAGTCTCCTCTGACACTCTCCCCTCATCAGGGTTTCTTCAACTGCAGCCACTACTCTGCTCTCACATCCGGCAGACCTGTTCTTTCCAGCTCTTATTATTAGACACAGCTCCGACCTGGTGACTCTCACTGCTGTGCCTCAGCCTGCATGTTAACAGGAGACCTGTTCTCCTCTGGACTGCCACTAACTCAGGACTGACCTCCTGCTTCAACTCTCCCAGGGACGTTTTCAGCCTGATCTAATAATCACGCCTCCAGCTGAATCTCCTGAGCTTCCAGATGCTCTTCAGCTGTGGTCACATAGTAATGTGCAGTTCTCTGTTGAGAGCTCCACCTGCCTGCCAAACACACCCCATATGACAACACATGTGCTTCATACCAAAAGAGCAGAACTCAACAAACCACAAGCACTTCAAAAACATTTCACTTCTTAATGCAGGTGGAATTTGTTTCACAATTTTGGCAAGTAGGCTAACTAGGCTGATTATGAATAACAATTCTATTGATAGATGTGTTTAAATGGGTGATGTTTCAGGAGTGTCTGACTGCCTGGAACATGCTAGCATCGTTTATAAGAGCAAGGAAGTGCAAAACCAAATCAAGGAGACCTTGCATTCCTATGGTTAGACCTAGCTCATGCAAATTAATGCAAAATTCAGAAGTTTCAAAAGTTCAGAAGAGACTCTGGTTTAAGAAGATACCATCCCCACTGTGGGCAAGAACTAGTAAAGAGCTCGGGTGAGACATCAACAGAGATGACATCAACAATAAGCAAGGTGTGAAGAAAATGCTTATACATGCTGATATTTTGATGACATCTCTGGAAAGCAGTGGTCTTCCTGGCAAGTTTAAGGCCTGGCATTATCATGGACTTCTTCGTAGACTCCATTGACCTCTGCTGGTCAATGAGGTGGCTTTGTCAATCATGGAGACGCTGGAGAGGAAAATCAATATCTTTCTCAGATAATGGATGAGTATTCCAAAGAGCTTTTGCTCATTTGGGTTCTACAGCACAGCTATCAAATTACAGCAAAGGATGTGATCAGTGTTAGAAAAGTTTAAAGCAACTAAGGTGATCAGAACTGGTTTCAAGAGTACAGCCAGTGTGCTACTGAAGGAGTTGGAGTAAAGGCTGCATCACAGTGATATAGTGGGGTCAGTGGGCCAGGGTAGGCTGGGCCAGCGGTGTATAACCCCTGACCCAAAAAATGACAGGTCATGGAGCAGAGGAAGGTGAGGAAGGATGAGGAGGGCCAGCAAGTTAGAGCAGTGAAAATGAAGAAGCAGGGCAACTGGATATGCAGGAAAGATATAAGGAAGCTATCATTGACCAGGGTCGACATCGGGAACATGGAAGAACAAAGGATCAAATTTCTTCTTTGGTCAATTAATGAAGTTCTGCCCACAGTAACCAGCCTCCATACATAGGGGCTGGTAGAAAGTCCAAATTTCACACAGTGTGTAAGGCCAGCAAGTCTAGAGAATGAGCTCTCCTTCCGTCAAGCAGGTCTGTCTGATGGGAGATTTAGGTGGCAACATGAACAGATACTGACACAGCCGGGAACTGAACTAGAGATGGCAAAGAGGAGATCAGATCAGCTTACCCAGGGCCCTTATTGTACCCACTGTCAGGTCAGGAGAGGGTGTGGTAAAGGCAGCAAAGGACAAAGGGATTTTCGCAACAACAAGCAACTGGGAAAAGCAAGCAGATCTCCTTTGAGAGAGTCAACAGTGCTGTCATCAACTGAGAACACCATTCCATCATAGCAGGCATTGACAAATGTACTGACAGAAAGAGAAATAATATTAGGCACTGAAGTGATGTAAGAGTTAAAATTATAAATCTGTAGATGTATGATGGAGTATATACTGTATAAAAGATAATCAAATCATTATCCTTTTCTCTTAATCTACGTCTGAAATAGATCATGGTATGCTAATAGGTTTAGAAAGAGCACATGGTAAAAACCTCACATTTTGGCTCAAGCCCAGGCTGTGGTGTTTCTCTGAGCCAAGATGGCTTCTGAGCAGGCAGGGATCTGGAAGCAGGTGTGCGTTATTGAGCTGGACACACCTGGGCATTCCACATGAGGATTTAGGGCCTTTGGGATAGGTTCCCATGGAATTAGCTCAGCCCCCGTAATTAATGAAGAGGCTTATAAAAGTGAAGTCTGGGAGGAAAGCATTTAGATTGTGCTTTGAATTGGAGAGGAACATGAGAAGTATTCTGTATAGTGTTTGCCCCATGCTCCTGTGGCTCTGGAATACTAGGATATGTTTGGTGAGAATAGCAAGATGTCAATGGCTTGGAAAACTCAACTAGCACACTGTTTTTGAAGCCAGTTGATCCTCTATGGGACTTGGAAATGCAGTAAGTGATGCTGTCCAGTAGGGGGAGCTACATGTGCTGGGATAGGGTGTAAAGGGTGTGTGTGTCGGCTCATGGGTGAGCTGAAGCTGTGGAGTAAACCGCTGTTGCAGACCTGGTCAGTGCTATCGAATGTAGATGTTCAGGGTGTTGCATGCAAAAACAAGCTGAGCTTGTCAACATTGTTAATTTTTGTATTTTGGAGACTTGTAGTAGATGTAGGTGAACTGGCTGCTCTTCTGTACTTACTGTGGAGGCGGCATGTCCTTCAGCACGGAACTGATGCTCTTGACACAATTGAGTCTTCATGGGTATGTACAGTACCTTGCATTGATGTATCTTGGCAGCATGCTGTTGTGGAATCTGTTCCTTGTCACCAGATCCCCATTCCAATGGTCACGGCACAAGGAAAGCTGTATACCAGGGAGAGCCCAGTTCCATTTCTTTGGGAAACGGAAACCCTGCTAAACAACCAGTGAGAAGAGATCCCCCAACTGAAATACAGGTAGGGTACTTTGCCTGTGACTCAGCTGTTGAAATGAGTCAAAAATGAAGCATCAGCCTAACAACCCAGTCCTTTTGTTCAGTTTTGTTACTCACAGCAGTATCTCCAATGGACAAGTCTGAGTGGTGTGGTCATCTTGATGAAGGCTCATGTTTCCCAAGCATGGGAGTCCAATGTGTGACTGGCCTGGGTAGGAGTGTTATTGACCTGGTATGGTCACAAGAGGTGTGCTCTTGGGTCCCACCCCCCCCCACTTTTCTTCTGCCAACAGGAAGGGGAGAGCCTCAGCACTGCATCTGTGATGTGGAACCAAGATCTGTGTTTTTTATGGGGCTCCTCTGACCTTCTGTCATGTCCTTGAGCCTGCTCTTGTAACATCTGTCATGTCTGTACAATAAAGTCAAAGTGTCACTGCAAGTCTTGTGTGCAGCCTTTAACTTTGAACTGTGCTGTGGTCCCACTGGATCATCTTCAATGCTTTATTGATCTGTGGTAGGACAGTAATTGCAAACATTACCTTCCTAGGTAGCATTTCTCAGGCCCTCGTTACCTGGAGGGAAAACTGGATGTCTTAACCTGACTACTGGAAAGTTGGAGATCTGTACTGGTTAGACCCAAGGAGCTTGGGTTCTGCAGTTGTCACACCTGTAGTGCACAGATTAAATCTCTTGAGAGGTGCAGCTGCAGAAGAACCTTGGTATTGACAAGACCAAGGGAGCACGGGCTTGTCAGTGCTGCTACAGTACAGCAACCAAGGTGCCAAGCTGGGAGCAACAGGGCCTACTGGCTGGAATGGGCCTGTTCCACCTCAGGTGCAGCAGCTGCTGCAGGCTGGCTTTCTTCTTCAAAGGCATGGAGTAGCTTAACTGGCATGAATTCAGGAAGTGCCCTGTAATCTTACTATAAGCCTGCAACCTACAGTGACCAGAGTACATCTTTTAGTAATTTTGGTTTAATTGTGGTCTGGTACATCACACAGTTGCCCTTCCTCCTTAGATTAGTTTTGTTACCTGAGTAACAAGGAGCAGCTGCAGCCCAGAACCGCCTCCACTGTCTTTTACGAGCCCTCCGTGGACTGCTGCTTGCGACTGGGCAGAGTGTTCCCAACTGGAATAAGTGGGTCCAGTAAAGTCCTACCTGAGATACAGCACATGGAAGGGGTCTTTAGTTTGCTGCAGATGTAGGCTGTGGAGCTTCATTTTAACAGCCAAGGTTTTCGAGTATTAACCTTTTTTAGTATGTAGGGCAATTTACTCTTTTTTTTTCTAGTACTTTATAATATTCCTTGGCAACTATATCCAGCACTTTCTTTGCAGAAATCCAATTATGTGGCAAGAATTGCTCCAAAAGGTGAGCTGTGATATTGTAGTGAAATGACTGGCTTTGCAATGTCATTAAGTATCTCTAGGAAATAAAACGCAGATAAAGTTTTAATGTTAGAATTTTTATTTTTTTACAGTTGTAAATACTCTCTAAATGTTCTTAAGAATAAATAACTAGTTCATTTTTTAAAAGTTTTGAATGCCTTTGTCTTAAAACAGTGCTCAATGTGCTAGTGTTGTACTCTATTATATAATATAAAATAGTTTCAAATTCATTAGCATACAGTTTAAAAAGAAAAGCTTAGACTGAGTTTCACATCAGTTACCCTGTCCTTAACATATTCAATACACATCACTGGAAATCTTTCAGTATTCATTTCTTCAATGTTATTTTAAAATAAGTGATGGTTTAGGTTTGGAAAGGTAGTTTTTAAAAATATTTTCACTGAAATTGCCCTTGTCAATGTACCCATACTGTCGACCAGTAGTCATGTTAGCCAGTGTCCTCCAGAAGTATTGGCACTCTTGCTAAAGATGAGCAACAAAAAGGCTATGAAAAAGTATGTTTATGGGCTTGCTCTTACCCTGGAAACATGAGAGGAATCTAGCCTCTTGTTGGGCTAAAGTCATTCAAAAACAAATCCGTAAATTTCTCAAACTGTTGTCACAGTTATTGGCACCCTTGCATTTGCCAAGATAACAGCACAGTCCTCACTTATAAAGCTGGAGGAGGTCGGGAAAAAACAGGGATCCGAGACCATTCCTTCATACAAAATCTCTCCTGATCCTTCAGAGCCCTTGGTCCTCACGTGTGGACTCTCCTCTTCAGCTCAGCCCACAGGTTTTCAATGGGGTTTAGGGCAGGGGACTGGGCTGGCCACTGCAAAAGGCTGATTCTGTGGTCAGTGAACCATTGGTGTGGATTTGGAGGTATGCCTTGGATCATTGTCCTGCTGCAAGATCCAACCACGACCCAGTCTTAGCCTCCTGGCAGAGGCAGCCAGGTTTTGATTCTGAGATCTCCTGGTATTTGATGGAGTCCATAATTGCCACGTATCCTAACAAGATTCCCAGGGCCTTTGGAAGAAAAACAGTCCCACAACATCACAGATTCACCACCACACTTCACAGTGGGGATCAGGTTCTTTTCTGCATGACCTTGACTTTTTATGCCAAACCCACCTCTGGTGTTTGTTGCCAAAAAGCTCTATTTTTGGCTCATCTGACCATAGAACCCAGTTCCAATCAAAGTTCCAGTGATGTTTCGTGAACTCCAGGCGCTTACGTTAGTGGTTTGATGACAGCAGAAGCTATCTTCTGGCAAGCCTTCCAAACGGAGGTGGCGTCTAATTGTAGTTTCGGAGACTTGGTGACACCAGGATGCAACAAACTCCTGCAATTGTCCAACTGTGATCCTTGGAGAAAGTTTTGCCTCTCGAACCACCTTCCTCACTGGGTGTGGGGGAAAAATACCCTTGCGTCCTCTTCCAGGCACGTTCATCACAGCTCCAGGCGTTTGAAACTTCTAAATTATTGTCCTAATAGTGGAGATGGGTATTTTCACGTGTGAAGCTATTTTTTTATAGCCATCGCCTGATTTATGAAGGTCAATAAACTTTTGTCTCATTTCATTTTTGTATTCTTTTGTTTTCCCCATGTTGGATAACTAAGGGTGTTTGCCCTGTGTGTCACCTCATATTTAAACCCCAGGGAAACAGCAAGTCATGGATGAACACTTAAGAGTTCCTAAAGACTCAGGTGCGCTTAAAAAAGGTCAAATATGAATGGGAATATATGTCAATTAGATTTTGTTCATAGGAATTTCTAGGGGTGACAATAATTGTGACACCTGTGTTTTTGAGGAAAAATGTTTAATTTTTATAAGGATTTCTTTTTTCTTTGAATATATTTTACCTCACTGAAAGGTTAAATTTCTCTCATATTTTCAGTGTAAAATCAAGCTGATAAACAACAGACATTTTTTCGTAGCCTTTTTTGCTCATCTTTACCAAGGGTGCCAATAATTCTGGAGGGTACTGTTTATTCAAGTTCAAACTCTCAAGTTGGATTTGATGAGGAGTTAATTTTAACTAGCTTTTAGGTATTTCTGAACAGCTTTAAATCATGCTTTAGATATTTAAGGCAGTAAGTCAGAAACAATCTGTCATTTTACAAAAACATTAGTGCATTCTGTGTACTCCATCAAGAACAATATTGCTGATATAAAAAGCCCTTTAATAATTAAGTCTGCTATGTCAAAGTTCTATATCACTTTCAGCTACGTTCTATATTCCTGAACTACACAGTAAATCTAATATGGCTTTAAGTTGCTCAAGATGCATTGTGAGATCTTTTATCTTCTGTATAAATAACTCTGTGCTTGTTTAGGATTGCACAGGCAAGAACAACAATTTGTGCAGTTGATTTGAGAGCTGTCAAAGTTTTTTTTTTACATCTTTTAGCATTCCTATAGTTTCATTGGTACATGCATGTAAGAACTGCATTTAACAATATATTGTAGAGTGTGCTCTTGTTAATGAATACGAAATGTCAGTTTCGTTTTAAAACAAATGAAACATTGTTTCATTGAATATGGTAAAAAAAATCCTCTGCTGCTTTTGTAATGTTTTGTTCATTATGGGTAATCCATGCACAGAATAGTTTTTTCCTGCAAATCAGCCAAAAAATGGCCTTATAAAATATGCAAGGAGAGCACTTTTCAACTTCCTGAAATCACTCACTCTATAATGATAGGAATCTCTAGCAATTGGTGATGGGGAAAATTCTGACCTCTAACTAATCATGAATTACAAATCGAACTTCATGTCTTTGAGTTAAAAAACGAATCAGTGCATCGTCGCTAAACTGAGCTCAAATGCAAGCTAAGCATGTATGAACTGTTCCATAAAGTGACTGTTTCCTCCTGATCTAGCCCTTCGTGTAAGAATCGTTTATGGCTCACATTGTTAGCAGTCAGTGCTCTGCTCCCAGAGGAAAGGTCCCTCCTTATCTGGAAATGAGCGAGCTGCTCTGGGACTGGCTGGAGGAGGACGTGCCTGCGCTCAGCTGGGAGAAACCACTGTGACAGGATTCGAGGCTGGACATCGACCCTCTGGAGAGAGAACAAACACAGGCATTGCAAAGCCACGGCTCTCTTCAGTCTCCTGGTATATGGTAAACCTACACTGTAGTGGCTTGGGTTTTGTCAAAAACTTTAAGAAGTTTTTTTTTTTAAAGCAGTGCTGTACATTTATACATTTTGCATTTAAATATGTAATAATGGTATGTACACAATTTGTGATGTTACATCTAAAATTTAAAAAGGCATTGAGCTGTCACAAAAAATACATTGTATTACACATAATTTGTTGCCAGAGATCTAAGCGGCCCGAACACAGTACCTGCGATCGATAAAAGTTTCTCTTTACTAAAGAAGCCGATAAGTGGCCCGAGCAGTCCCAGAGCAAGGCCGTCGCGGGCGTACCTGAAGTCCTCCGAGGCCAGCACTTCAGTGTAGTACATGACTTTACACTTGTGGGAAGAGACCTGCAAGGTGGCCAGGACGTCATCCACGCTGGGCAGGGTGGTGGCCGACACCAGGGGGGGTCCCTTCATCTTCCACTGGAGGATGTAGAACCCAGGCCAGCGCGTGACGTGCGAGCCCTAAGACCAGTGACCAGAGCCCAGGTTACACTGCTGCTCGCCTCCCAAGCACATACACACGGACAGCCGCTTCCCTCACAGGTGCTCCTTTCTTCTGCTCTTTCCTGTTCTGTATTCACAACATGTACGGTCACTTGCTTTGCGCCTGGGGGCAGCCTTGTTGTGAAAGGCGCTATATAAAAATAAACCGAATTGAATTCCTTTCCATCTGAGCTCTCGGTTCCACAGCGGGTCTCATCATTTTATCACCTGCCTAATCATCACAATTTCTATCTTGGTTCAAAAGTGAGTGAAATTCAATTTTAATCAACTACAAAAGACCCTGGGAACCAGCGTCTTCTTAACACACACTCACACTAGGGCTTGTGCTTGAAAGACGCTTGAACTCAGTTTTCCACTGTCGAGTGTATTTTTACCACTCTCCCACTCCAACTCTGTTTCCATAGCTGGAGACCACAAAACAAAATAGAGATCTTTTGGTATTGCATGCAGATTATGGGTTTGATCTCTAGTTAGAATTAAGTTCTGCAATGCCAGAATTTAAGGATGTAGTATTATTTATTATTTTTTATTAGCTGCCTTGATTGTTGTAATTAACTGTGCCTAAAGCCTTCAATATTCCTGGACTGACACGTCCATGCTCATATGAAAACCAGCTGTTAAACGGTTAAACGGACCTTTGATAAAACAAATATGTGTGGAGATTTGTGTAATATGGGTCCACAGCTCAGTGGTAGAACATCTGACTGTGGATCAGGAAGCACCAGACACAAATAAAAAAAAAAATGCAGTTACGCAATGAGCTGTGTTTGGAACAGATACCATTGTCAGCTAAATTCCTAACGAACGGTTTTCAATGCATCGTGTGAAATGAAGCCCCCTTACCCATAAAAACAGACTGAGCATGTTAGAAAATAACTGAATGTCACCTGGATGCTTTCTCCTTCTCGACACACGAGGGGTGATTCCACCATGCTGTAGTCCACCCCCAGCACCCAGCTCTTCTCAATCAGCTGCACGCTGTTGCCCCCTGGTGTCGAAACAGGGGGGTCTTTCCTGGTTGTCTGAGGGGACCTCTTGGAATGAAAGATGTTGAATACCAGGTCTCCTTTGAGAATGTCAAAGTCCCAGGTAATCACTGAAGAGCCTTCCAGGATCTCAATAACAATCTAGAAGCAAAAGGAACTATATCAGGGACATGTATTTGTCAATAGTACAGAACAATTAGAATACGATAATAAATAAGCCTGCAAGCAACATGGTCAAATGCTCCAACAAGAATACATTCTCAAAGTCACAGAAAATAGACCCAGTAAAATGAAATGATGCATCCATTAGTACATGAAAACCTTCCGTAAAAATAAGCCTTTAGGTAACATTTAAGAATGCTGACAGTTGTCTCAGCTGTTTGTGCTCCACATGAGAAGGTTCCGTCTCCTGCCTTACTCTCGAGAGGAGGAAAATGCCTGAATCAGCGGAGAGGTCTTGGAAAACCCGAAAGCTAGACCACTCATGCCTAGTCCAAAAGACAGATGAGTGGAGTCATGTCAGTAAAACCTGTGCTACAACATTAAAAGACAGACTGAAGTATTTCCTTCCTTAGACGTGCGCTAGTAATGCATGACAGTCGTCTATGAATAAAGGCTTGTATCTTGTATTTCAGCACTGCACAGGCCAAAGAAGGGTATTGACTAAGCACAAGGACAGCTCACCATGACTGGACTGCGTGACTATGACTAGATATCTCCCAAGACACAGCTTTCCCCAGTATGCGTGGATCCCATATTGGCCTTATCAGTCACAGTCAGTCTGGGTTCATGGAAGACAATCAATCCCAACTGTGACTGACAGCCAACGAACAGGAAAGGGATGAGAATGAGGCGTTAATGTGCTTTTGGTTACACTACTCATAAAGGTTAGTTACTTCATGGGGCGCTCCTTTGAAAATGTTCCCAGACTGGTAGATGGTCTCTGCCCACAGTCTGATATGATCCGAGGTCTCCAGTTCCTCTTCTGTTTGGTAGAACGATTTGGGAACCAGGCCCCCTTCAGGGACATTGCACTGGAAAGTTAAAGCTCACATTAGTTGTATGAAGTGCATTTTACTTCTCTGCTTTTCAATTCAGAGTGTGTTGTGGACAAAATTAATAATTTAATTAAAATGCAAGGACTGAAATAAAATACCGTACAACTGAAGAAGAATAGAATTTCCTTCTTTAGATGTTTTTCAAATTGAATGCAGTGATGTTTTGTCAAAATAAAAAAAGCTACTTGTATTCTACGTATAAAATACAGTGTTTGTAACAACTCCATAATCCTATGAATCAAGAAACATCGAACCTAGAGAAATGTGAAAATCGTCTATTTTCATGAATACGATCTAAGTATTTTACCAGACAGTCTCCCCCAAGGAAGTCTGGGATAATCTCTCTGTCAATGTAGTCTACCAGTCCGCCCACTCCATGGTAGTTATTACCACTGTAGATGAGGAATTTCTGCCTGGTGTTCTCATTTATAAATGGACTAACCTAAAAAAAGAGATTAGAAAAATAGATATTGAGGATTAACGGCATATTATCATCACATATTTCAAAACAATGTATTGACTCTGAACCTTTTCTGAGTTTGTCCTTGAAACACTGAGACAATATCTGCATCTGAACAGTGACTAAGCAGTTTCTTACAGACTATACACTACAATGGAATGTTCTAAATACTGTGTAGGCCATACTGCAATATTAATTTGACTCCACGGTAAGGATGAAGACAACTTTAAAAACAATTACATATTGCAAGGCGAAACCAGAAGAAAGCACGGACAAATGTTCGCAAATCCTTCTATAAAAACAGTAGTGCAATGATGAATTACCAGTGTACAGATACAGCACAAGTAAACCACGTGACATCACCCTGAGCAAGATGTGCAGTAGCTCAAATACAACACAACCCTTACCTTACAAGGTAAACTGCTCTGTAGGCAAATACTTTTTATCTAGCGGGATTTATATGCTCAATATTTGTATTAATTTTATGTAATATTTTACCACGGGTGATCAAAGCATCAGTGAAACTTCTGTCTGGTTGATGCACTAAATGCTAATCTTTTGTGGCTAGTGTCACTATCAGGCCACGGGCTAGGTCTTGCGTCACTAGTTCAAGGAGAAGTTCAAGGCCCGCAGTTGTCAGTACTGTACATACCAGAGTCCACAGCACAGGGAACACCCTAGGTGCACGGACAATCAGAAGCCTTCCCAGAGTTTCTGGGTAATTGGCTTCTACGACTTCAATTATTCGCAGGAGAGCTTTAACCCCTGGTCTCCACAGATGTCTCATGTTGAGTCCTTCCAAATCGACTAGGCAGGTCCATGATCTAAAGTTAAAAAAATATATAAAGAGACTGTAAGCAAAAAAGTGTTAGTCTTCCCCTTAATCGGGTCATTGACACCAATTACCTTATTCACCAGCAGGAAAATCTCATTCTGTGTAAATTTGCAATAAAGGTCATTTTAAGTTTAACAGGATACAGTTTTATTGTAAAACTGTGAAAATGTTTTAAGACAAAACTTGACATGTCCCAGTCCTCTTAACTACATTTTCAACGAGTTAATGACTCTTCTCTGTGCAATTCTGCAGTGCGCAAAGTACTACCATCACAAATCACTTCACATAAACAGTGCCTTGCAAATGTATTTTAACCTCTGCACAAGAGTGCAATTAATATTTCCATCTGTCCATTTTCTGACCTGTTCACCCAATACAGAGTCGTGGGGGAGCCGCAGCCTGTCCCGCCAAGCAACAGACACAAGGCAGGATACACCCTGGATGGGACGCCAGTCCATTGCAGGGCACACACAGACACGCACACACGCTCACAAAATTCATGTAAAGTGCACAGAATTATTTTAAGAAGCCACACAATTATTTGAGAGGCCTCTGTCTGTACTGCAATGTCTGCTTCTCATAATTTCAGATAAAAAACATCTGTCTCTGTGAGGTTACTTGTTCAGGCAGTGAATTTCAAGCAAGGCCTGAACCAGGAAGATTAAGGAGCTTTTAAAGCAAGTCAGGGGAAAATTCAAGCACAATCATCAAGAAAAAGAAGGCGAGTCATAACCTTTGCAAGGCACTGCATACAACTCTTTGCAGTTATGTACAAAGTACAGAGGGTTTATAATGCTGTACAACGGCAGCATTCTGATACTATAAAATACTTAGGACAATTTTTAATAAGCTAATACAAAATTAATTTGGTTAATTAGCTAACACCCGCTGCTGGTATAATTCAACAAAGATTTTGCTGCAGTTGAAAAGAAACAATAGAAAATGTACTAACGTGATGGGCCTGCCAAATATTTTGGTGTTTTCTTCACATCTTCTTTGTCCTTCTTCATTGATTGACAGCACCTGCGCAGCAAGACACAGAGATGAGATTTGTGTGTCCTCGGCCCAGAGCAGTTGGACGGAGTGATGCTCAGGCAGGGGCTGTGTCATCGCCATGACGGCGGCGCACGTACATGCCTGAGCAGGGCCTCCTCTCCCATGGCCTTCACCAGCCCCTTGGTGTCCATCTGCCCCAGGCGCAGGATGTACAAGGGGCGCCCATTGCGGTCGTGGAAGTGCCACCCCCCGGCGTAGTACTCTTCGAGGAAGGCCGGGGGCCTCCAGGTTTCCAAAATGTAGTCCACCTGGAACTGCTTCCGCCAGGTGAGCGACTGGCACAGCATCTCTCGGGCCTTGTCCATGTTGAAGTCCCGGGCCCGCAGGAAACGCAGAATGTGCTCGTCTTTGGGGATCTGCGGAGACGGAAGTCAAGTTAGCGAAGCAGAATACCTCACGAGTCCCAGATCAACTGCCCACACATTACAGCACACAAGTAGCTACGGCATGTGAAAAAATAAGTCAAATGGCTGAATGCAATCTTCCCTCATGTTGTAAACAAAGGCTTGTTTTCAACATGTTGCTGAGGTAGTCGTAGATGGGCCTGGTCATGCAGGTCGATAGAAAGAACAGAACATTAAGAGCCAGAATGCATTTTGCTTAACTAGGAGATTGTTTTATTGAAAACAACCTGATTTCTCTCATTGTGCAAAAAAAGTATAACTACTGAATGAAAGAAATAGAATTTTTGTGCTTCCATTAAAGCCTAAATTGTTTAATAGCATAGGTATGGTACATGGCTGACTCTTAAATATACTAGCTGAATCGTCCTCTGTAAATACGAAACTCTACATCATTACATAATACACTTCTGATCCAATCTACAATGGGAAAAAGCTGCAAATAATAATCATCTGATTACAAGGGAAAGAAATGTGGTAATAGATTTTAAAAATGACAACATGATTATAATAATTATAAACTTTTTTTCCTCATTAATTATAAAAAGGAATCGTGAAATTCAACTATTAGGAGATTTCTATGTTTTGAGCCCATGCTGCTCTTTAATGTGCAAAGTGTCTTCTTCTCTTTTTTAAATTAAACGTTTGATACTGTACTGCTACTGAATGCCATGAATGTAGAGGCCAGTGCAGAAAGGGGTAAAAAGAGACCTGTGTTACAGAAGTGTGACCAACAGTTAACTGGGAAATCCCAGGCTTTTAGACTGGAGACATCCCATTGAAAAAATGAATTGCACTGGCTGTTGTTACAGAGTCAGCTGTATAAATACCCACGAGGCCTGAACCTGCCAGGGGTTTCTGTTTGCTAATGTAAACAAGCATGACCACCGGTGACACTGAAACGGGCTCACTGTTAAATACCGTCTGATTCACTTGTACACAAAGGATTTTGTTGGAAATTGATAACAATACAATAGATAATCATATTAACTTAAAGAGTCTGACATTTAATATATTTAAAAATATTCTAAGAACATGTAATTAAACAAATCTATACTGTCGAATTGTTAAAAACCTCCACAGATTTGATTCAAATTCCTAGAATTATAGAATGATAGAATTATTACATTTCAAATTTGTATTTTATTTTTTTTCCACAATTCTCTTCCTGCAATACAAAGTGGTCATAGTCTTTTATTTTCAGGTTTTATCACAGAAAATACATTCTGGAGGAACCTTAATCTTGTTCCATTTGAGTTTATAAACAGTTTATAAGAGTCTTTCTTTCTATTTAAAAAAACCCACCAGAGATGGGTTTATCAGCATCAGCTAATATGAAAAGCAAAATGATATCAATGTAAATGGACAACATCCCCAAGTCCTGTTAAAAGAGAGCTTGGCTCTGTTTGCTCTCCATGTTTCCAAAATCCTCTCCCATGTGTTTTCTAGATTAAGGAAGCAGATACATTCCAGGTAAATATATCTACTGCTTGTCCAATTAAGGAACAGAGATCACTGCGCTACGTACTTTGTCCAATCTCTGAATTCTTGTAGCTGTACATAAATGTTCATATATAAAAGTGAAGTCTATGCTATGTCCTGTACAATTCTGGCTTGTACTTCACATTCCTAAACCATCTGTCTAACCGCAGAATTCTGTATTGACAGAATTACATTTAACAAAATGCACTGCCTCGCTGCCCTCGAGAGACTGCTGCCAGGAGAAATGCTGATTGGACATAATATTTCAGAACCATTGTGTCTGTTTTGGAAACTGATGATTCCTCCCCACACAGTTTCACACAGCATGCATTACGTTTTACCTTTTCTGGTTTCCATTCACCAGCTTCTGACTACAGAAAAAGAAAATTATTTTCATAGAGTTAAGCCACTAATACTAATGCAACTAATCACGGTTGAAATGTAAAGTACTGTATTTCAAGAACAAATATCAAAATAGTTTATTGTGTTTGTTATCAACGTGTTGTTCTAAGTATATTATAAGTCCAAAGTATTCACTAACTTAACATAACAGGACATCAGGATATGATGTATCATGCATTGCTCAACAGAACAAAATTATCATTTGGAAAACATGTAGTGAATAGTACATCAGTGGCAGAGTGTTAAATTATGTTCTCTCTCAATGAGTATTTTGGCAAAAAGAAATCGGCAACAAACTCTTTAAGCCAACTTCCATTTTACAATTAGAAACCGAAGGCAAAGTTAACAACAATAATGCCATTACAAATTTTAAAAAAAATCTTAACCTGTCCATTATAGCTTATCAACTCCTTAGATGTAAGTACAGAACAAAAAAAGACTAAATAATTTTAACTGCTTGAAAAATAAACTAACTGTATATATTGTCAGGTCAGCAGTTTCACTGCATCATAATGTTGACTTTACTTGGCATATCTAATTACTATTTACTGTTTGTGTTAGAGCTGTTAGCTGTGTGCCATCATTGTTGGGAGTTTTTCAGCACGCAGTACATTTGCTATCTTTGCACCTCTGTCAACATACTGGAGTACTTGTGCTTTGTGTAACTTTTCTCTTAGCTATATACACTAGTAAATGCAGCATTGAGAAATGTGCCTTTTTGACAGTATAGCTTGGTGAAAAACATCCAGCTAAAAAGGATATAATCTTCATAGAAGCATAAACAATTTTCCAGAGATTAAGTTCAAGATAAATCCAACAGTCTAAAGAGATAATGATATGCACACAGACTGCCTGTGAACGTCCAGCACTAACTGCACAATGAGTAAAGAGCACACATGTACTGTAGAGAAGCACACAGTCACACTACACAGTACAGGAGCTCACAAACATGACACACAAGGAAAGGATGAATGGAACAGGAGACAAAGAGCAAGTCCTGCTAAAAATGACAGTTACACAAATGAAAAAATGTCATACTGCTTTGTTTTTTTTAGAGGGGAAGTGATAGTTCATTATTCTCCTAGATTATCATAACCTCCTACATAGTTCTAAAAGACAAAATGCGAGTACCTTTCCTTTATGGGTCTCCTGTAGCCACTGTCTCAGCTGGATTAAACAACTTTCTTGCATAGGTGTCAACTGTCCAAGGTAGCGTTCAATGTAATCAGCATCTAATTTGTCTGCTAAAGAAATTAATTATATAGTATTAATTACTACATTTGATATTATTCAAACCACAGTACAGTTTTTTTTAACAATGAGTCACTGAATATGGTAATATCAACTGAATACAAACAACTGACAACATTTATAATCATATATCAATTTCTCATTAAATGCATTACAAACCCATGGGTATTGATCGAACATTAATATCCAGCTTCTGGAAAAATGTCTATGCAAGAAGAAACCGGTATGAATGAGCTCACAGGAATCTCAGCTGCCCGTGTGAGGATTTAGTTTAATTTTTGCCTCTCACACCTACTGCACTTTGATCTGTGGGCTGAGAAAGAGTTAACAGCCTTTTGTGTCATAGTCACCTCACCAGATTCTTTTCATACTTTTATTGCAGGACACAGTTAAAGGTTAACATGATACTGATTGTACACAAAACAGACACCATTTCAAGATCACCAAGAAGCAAACAAAAACTTTTTAAATATTAGATATTAATACAGAGTGGAACTTTCAGAATTCCAAAGTACTACGCCACAGACTGAAAAATATCTTAGTTCTTGATTTCTGCAATTCACTACTTAAACACAGAAAACAATAGCATACATACACTTTTTTGAGTTTAGTAGGAAGTAACACCTTTCCAAAGAAAGAAGAAAAAAGAAGAAATTAAATGACTGATGTTGTCTTTTATGGTGCAGATAGAGCTCCTATATCAGATGTTAATTTATCTAGGTAACATCTATTCAAAATGATTTATATTGGTACGGATGGTCATTTTTCTGAAGCAATCTCACTGAAGTACAGTACCTTGCTCAAGGGCACAGCAACACCCCTAAGACTCCAGAGCCCAGAACTGAACGCATTCAAGCCACCAGTCTAGCAACACATTTCAGAGTCAAAGGACTCAGAAGATCACGATTTGGGTGTTATCAGGTGACGAGCACTAGAGCCAGTTCCAGGAAGAGTTAATGGAGAATCAGAAGCTTTGTTTGCCTTCACCTAACACATTCCCATTATTTTATCATCTACAAGAGCTGCAGGGAGGTCAGTCAATCCTATTCCAAAACTGATATTAAAACAAAAAAAACCAGAAGATCATCACCAGAAACTGCAAAGCTTTTCTCCCAATTCTTGGTAAAGAGTAAGCACACCACAAGCCCGTTATGTAACAGGACAGTCCAGGCCCTCTCAAAGGGCCGCTTTGTCTGAAGGTAGCAGCTGTTACTATCGGCGTACGGCCCACGTCAATGAAAAGACAGAGCAGTGAGCAACCCGAGTGACAAAAGAAAATATTCAATTTTCAAAATTCTGAGCCTTGCCTTTCCTTGGTGACACTTTACAGAAAAATGTTTTACTTTTTACAATGTGAAAATTAAGTCAAATGTATGAAGTCAAATCTTTTTTTTATGATTTCACCTACAGTACACACAATGCATTATATTATGTTAGCTTAATAATATCTTAGCCTATTTAAATGTATTTTATTAAGTGCATTCATAAACTCAGTTACATATGGTAAATGTATACCCCAAAGACTAGGGAAATAACAAGAATGAAGTACATTGCAAACAGGAAAGCAAAGTCAAATGGCTAACGTGTGAGCTGAGCCACTAGAGGGCACTCAGGACAAAACAATTCAAACATTTCTACAGAGACGTACTGCTGAATTCACTCAGAAATATTGTTGGGAAATTATTGTTATGTCAAATGAAATTTACTAAAACATAAAGGAATACATCTGAGGTCTGCAAGCCTGATGCACAAGTCAGGGACACTACATAGAAGGGTTTTTCATTGTTTGTTTTTATACAAATTCATAAAGGACATTCTGCACTGTTCGTAAGGTAATTTCCAGTTCCACCTACTCACCGTCTGGTGTTGTTGGCTCAGTAGCGCTGCTGCTGAGGTTACAACTGGGCTCTTTGGTGCTGCTGTGAGTGAGAACATCCAGCTCCAGTCTGGAGTCTCCTAAGGAGGGCTGTGTGGAGGTACTGGACTGGACTGTGGCCATCGCCTGGACTCTCTTCTCGAGTTGGACCCAGCGGGGAATCTCGGTGACACCCTCTGCTATCAGCTCATTCAGATAGTGCTCTATTACCTCTTTTCCCTGAAAAGAAGCCAAAAGCATATCATCACTCTAAGACTCTGTGGTTCTCTGTCTGAGCTGGTCCAGCATCTCCCTATGATCTCCATTCATGGATTCCACATTGATCCCGAACAAACGAAACTGAATACAAACACTCTGGTCTCCGGAAGAATGAACACTTTCAGATTTGCAGACATTTTAGAAACATTCAAGTTTAAAAACAGTAACATAAAAATGATCAATAACTTGAATGTCTACAGTGCTTTTCCTCCCCATAGATCTCCAAATAGCTTGTACGTATCGGAGAGGACTTGTGTTACTCTCTCTGCTGAAGCGCAACACCCACCTGAGTGAGTTGTGGTGGCTGTTACAGTAGAAGCAACAACTGCGAGTCAGAAATTACTTTGACAATAAAATTAAGGGGGGAAATGAGGTAGGCCAGATGGTGAAAGCCCATGTGGAATTGATCGGAAATGTCCTCCTTATATGAACAGTGTTAGGAGATCCTTAATGGTCACACAGACAGGACCTCTGCTCTGATGTGCTCAGGCTGCAAGGCGGGAACGCCCACCTGCATCTTTGAAGGCCGCGTCCTGCACTGTTGGCAGCGGCTCCTTCTAATGATTCCTTGGATTGATGTACAGTGAATGACACGGCGCCACGTTGTGTTAAGAAATGAAAGTGGTCCAAAATAAAAGGGACTGCACAGGAAGTCGAGGTGACATCTACCCCACCAATGCCCAACACACCACACACAGAGAAAGCACATGGAGAAGACAGCGCCTGCCAGCACAGATGACAGGGTCCTGTAGAAACTGCACACGACAAGCCGTTCCCTGTACCTGTTCCTCTGCAGTCTACACTTGCCAACACAGCTACTGTACCTACTTGAACGTATTTATGAACATGTCTCAAAGCTCTGTACATCTGCCTCTGCTGTTGGAAGGATGTAGGACACCCACCGCAAGGCCGTGAATAAGGCCAATAAGAGTCAGTCTGGGGCTTGCTTTGCTCATGTTACCTTTGGTCTGATTGTCTGATCTGTGGTTTTGAACCTGAAAGAAGCTGTTAGGAGGGATACAGCCATGCAGAGAAGGGTCTTTCCACATGCCAGTAGCAGCTGTTGAGAGTTCGGAGTTTTGGAAGGCTGAGAACCTAAAGCAAGAGATCTGCTGTCAAACTAATTTTTTCATTTAATTTTAAGAACTGAAAAAATAAAAGTAAAGGCTCAACATCTCAGAGCTAATGAAGGCAATTGTTATACACTGCTAATGAAAGTAACTGCCTTGCCTTTGGACCCTGTGAGTGTATTTGCCTTATTCTATAAAACAAAGGTGACTGCAAACAAAGTGAAGACAGCAGTCATGAATGCAGTAAATGCATAGGGTTCTCAGTTTTTAATTCGATACCCGTAATTGCATTGTATCAGTGAGTGACCGAGTGGAGGAACCACAGGGTACGGCTGACTGCTACAATGAGTACTCGACTCAGATTCCAGACGAAACCAGCAGTGACAGTGTGCAGTGGCATAGGAATGTACTCAGTGCTGGAATGTGAGAAGATCACAGCTAGTGTGCTGTTGTAAAATTTGGAGTGTAACATTAGCCTCAACAAGCTGCTGTATGCATGTTTCTATGTTTCTGCTTCTGTTTTTTAATTGCACTGCATGATTTTGTTTTTGAACACCTTGGCTTCTATTGCTGCCCTTCTGTTCTTATATAAATATACTGTATTTGCTGATGACCTACATGACTGGCAAAGCGACCTTTCAATATATTATTCTGGCCACTCCTCTCACTTTCTTTCTACATACTCTGTGCACCTGTAAACTGACTGCTGAACAATCCAGTAAAATGTGTCAGGAAACATGAACTTTCTGCTAGCTTGTATCAGTGCTTGTCACCAATGGTCAAGCAGTTCTTCTCTGGATCTGACAGTTAAATAGAGAAGTATCCACCCCTTTATGAAGAGTATAACTGAAAATGTATTACAAAACATCACAAGAAATGTTACTGCTATAAATCCAGTACCAGCCAGCCCTGTTTCCAATATTACCCCATTATACAAATAATTACCCGCTTTATGTTGGCTGTGTATTGTTTCATTGCAATTTTCTCCACAGTATTTTCAAAACCAAAGAATGATTTGATATCCAAGGAGGCAGACTGCTCAAAGCATGTCCAGTCTTCATTTTCGGGGTGAACCTATAAGTGAAAAATATAGAAATATTTATTTATGCTGAACATGTCAGATTATACCCAGTATGAACGACTCACTTACACAGGAATCTTGTTTCAAAAGAAAGACCATTTTCTGAAAAACGTTAACCTTTTCATACATTTTCATTTAACTAAATGCTTCGGAAGAACTGCACCAATTATAACAAGAAATGTATTAAATCTAGATATTCCTATAAACGTTACCCTTTCTTCTCCAGGGAGAGTTTGTGGGACATACAGAATATACAGCAGGTCTTCATCAAGAAACAAAAAGCAGCATAACGATACAGTAAAATGAAAGCCGCTCTTTAAATTTGCCCGTTAACAGAAACCGGAGCAGCTGCGGGCAGTAAAGATGAGCAGAGATGACGCAGGCTGCTGCATCGCTTTGACATGTGTGACTCTGGGAAGGACGATACTGGTGCCGTATGGAAAAAGGTAACAGCTGGGGAATCTAAAATAAATAGATTGTCTCCTCTACAAAGGCATGTAATTTATCACAGCTGCAAAACATACACTTCATAGTACACTTCACACAGTATAGATGCCATCTTTGTATCTGACAAGAAAATTATTGTTATACAGCTTCTCCGGATTGACGTACTCCACTGTTTGCTCCAGAGACCTTTAAAAGAAGATAACAATAGGAGGCGTTTACCACGCGCTTAAGATTTGTGTAGTCTTCGGTTTTTCCCCTTTCCTGATTGTATGTTGCCGAAATTATAGGTATAGTTTACAGGAAATAAATTCTATAACGATTGCTAATGTACTTTGATTTTATTTAATACAACTGATGGTGAATATGATAGTGTCGCTATTCACACTTAACCAATAAGAACGCAGTTTTGATATTGGGTTGAGAGCAGTGACTAATGTGTAAATCACAAAACACCGGAGCTCAATCTGACCGGGTTGGAGTAGATGTACGAGGGGTGACAGAGGTCCCAGATCTCTCAACTACACCATTCGCACTGTATACCATCACCGTAAACACTTCCCATGTATTTTCAAGCCTCCACTGTCTAACACACGCTAACGCGTGCAACTTAAAAAACATGCTTAATTAGTAGTGTCAAAGGCCATGATCGCACATTACTAGGCGTACTTTGAGTTTGAACTCTGACGGGCTGCCATCTAGTCTGTAGACCTCAGTGTCTCTCACTGGCCTATATTCGCATGTCACAGGACACGTTAGAGACATGGGGTCACGCCCTTGGCACTTAGCGAGGAATTCTGCAGCAGAAGAGCAGTCCCTCACTCCCACTTCACTGTCACTGCAACAAGGTCAGTGAAGCTCTGACTGCCTTTCTGGACTATTTTTGGACTTTTGTTTGGGTTATAAAATACTTAAAAAGTGGTATGACACCAAAACACAAGGCACCTGAAAGCAGCAGTCTCACAACACGATTGGTAAACGTAAAGACTCTGGTCATGTCCCAGGTACAAAGTGTACGAGGGATCACCCACACCAACCTAATGGCTGAAGAAGATGTTTGAGGCAGTGATAAGGCCTTCAGTGCTAAGATATCTCATGCACATGAAAATGTTTTCAATTAGATTGGAAAACGTGGACAACTTCTACAAACACTTGGTCACCACCAGCGAAGGTAATGGCAGGAGTGCAAGTGATTTCAAGCGAGCAGAGGCTGGTTCAGAGTTTCTCCATGTACACTGCAAGATGTTACAAGGTGAAGGGTCAGAAGCCACTGCCTGGTTCAAGCCAGAGCCCCTGGAATTTATTAAGGAAAATGATACACAACACTTTTAGAAACACAGAAGTCACAAGGATCTGCATCCTTTTCCCTTTTTTTCAAGTTTTCTATTTTTAAATTGTAAATGCATGTTCAATTTTTGTCATGAAGTGCTGAGCACAGAGCTTTCTGGGGACCTACACACCTGCTGGTAATGTGATTATTATAAATGACCCACTTATCTTAGAACCTCTGCAAGTTGTTTTTCTATCTTCCTAAAAATGTTGGGCTTTTATTTAGGAAATGTTAAAGCTTTGTTATATCTTTTTACAAGCTTGTGTTGTTCACAAAAAGAAAACAACAGTTGAAATTTAACCTCTTAACTATCAAACCTTTTATAAGGTCCTCTAAGGCTTTGTTGATTTAATTGCTTAAATAGAACACAAACGAGCAGGTGTGTGGGTACCCAGCACCAGGAAGGGGCAGACCTGACTCACAGGACTCTAAACCTGAGAGGTGCTGCAGGTCCAGAGCAAACAAGGCACAGCTGTCAGTAAATGAAATGCGATGTTCACATTTTAACTTGCCTTTCTACTGCAGAAGACTAGTGAAGCAACAACGTGTAACTCACAAAAGCACAAAAAAGTTAAATGGCAAGATGAATGAAGGATTTATGAAATTTTAAGGAAAATCAGGCCCTATGGTGTAGTGATTCTGTTTTTGTTTAATTGAATAGGGCCAGATGTGTGTGAACAACAGGTTTTCTGCACTGTTAGTATAGTACAGGGTCTCGCATACACTGTCTGTACTTATTTAATTTTTTAATTCAAAATAGAATCATGTACAACTGAGCCCTATTATACAGTATGTGAAGGTGGTTGAATGTCAGCCAAACCTGAGAAGAAGATGAACAAATTGAAATAGCTTAATTATCCAGCCACCTAATTCAGTAGCCAACAAGCAGCTCTGGCATCAACTACTGCTGCCAGTATTTCTGGATAGATCTCTACCAGCTTTGCACATTAGAATTGTGTAATCTTTTCCATTCTTTCGGGCAAAATCACTTCCGTCAGGTTTTGTGAGAAGTTAATATACGGCCAACATCGAGCCTAGCTATAATTGTTTTTTATTGTTTTCAACTCTCTAATTTCACTGGGCCACTCAATAGTACTCAAATCAGATTTTAGATTAACCTTCTTCAAAAAGATTTTTTTTACTTGCCCTCGCCCATAGAAGTCAGCTTTGTGAAGGAAACAGGATATTGTCTATAGGTGAACAATGATTCCCATCTCGGTCACAGATCACTGCAAATCTTTCAAGTCTCTCTGGGCTCCACGGTTTATGCGCCCGTGGCCTGGTAATTCACTTGAGAATGGAAACCTGATTCAGGTACTGTCACATTCAGCTTCTTAATGATGGGTGTCACTCTAATCAAAAGGATAAGAGACCTGCAGATCTGGGCCCCTCTACTGCTTCAAACGTTTCAAAGCCACTTGGTCTCCCTGATTGAGTTTGTATCGCTACAGGAGCTGATAGAGACAGATACCCCAAAGTCATGTGATCAGCTTTTCTAACACACAGACAGCCGTTCCTGAACACTGAAGCTATTCCTTTATACCTGAACCGATCATTTCTGGTGCAAGGTAAGTTGAATATATATACAACTGTGAATATTCACATTTGATTTCAAATCTAATTTACATACTAATAGCATTTTTAGCTTATCGGTTTGGAGTACATTATGTAGATTCTTAATATAAAGGCCTGTCCAAAAGCTCCAACAGCAACAAAATGTTGAACCTTTGTCGAAGGATGAGCACTGTATATTCATGATTATGTGAGATGTCAGTAATGCTCAGTAAATATACATGCTTCGTTACAGGCGGATCACAGAAAATCCAGCATGTGTATATAAATAGATCTGCTCCTGTACGTGAATTGAAAATCCAGGGCACATACAGTAATTAGCACCTTCCAAATGTAGGACAGTTTTTCCCATTGCAGGTTAAGTCACATTCAGTAGTTCCATCAGCCACACTGACAGGTAGAGTCGAACGCCGAAATATTTTAACCCCATTTCTCTGAGTCACTGATATAGCACCTCTGAATGTCAGCTCCAATGTCACTTACTAGCAGCACACTGGTGTAGCCACTGGGAAAAAATAAATGCCTTGCAGCAAAACAGAAGAGCTCTGCAATGTTATGAGAAATTTTTGAAGGAAAAAGTAAAAACGAGTTATTTCACAGGGATTACTGCCTGAAAGATTAATGCTAAGTGGAAACAGAATGACAGCAGGCAATGTCAAAACTGCCTCATTTCTGACAGCACAGATTAATGCTTGTTCTGCTGAAAATGTAGAATGTTTCTGTTAAACAGGCTGGGCACACAAATGCATTTACAGTAGCTGTATTCCTGCAAAATTACTTGGACAGTACTTTAGAAAACAAGTTAACATTTTAACTTTAATAGAAGAAAATATTTTGATAATATTTTTTGTTGTACTGTATAATGTGTACTATGAAAAAAACAGGAAAAAACTGCTTTCATTATTTACTGCTGTATTATAGTTATAGTAACACTTTGTGTCAAATGTATCTTGTATACAGTACATTCTATATAGAAGAATAGCAGTAACTTGTAAAACTGTTAAGTGTTGGCTATAACTCAGGTTAAACATAGGGCATCCTTACGCTGTAACTGCAGGTCTCAATGACAGTCACTCTGCTGGCGAAGGTCTCATTATGTGCCTCAATGAGAAGAGTCCTGTCTTTCCAATTGAGCGTGTTTTTCTGTATGAAGTAGACATACTCCACACCTGCAATCTGAAGACAAGACAGCAGAAAATAAAACATCAGACTCAAGGTAAAACTGTGATTGCAATACCAATAAATAGCGGTGGCGGAGCTGGCATGACCATTTCCATGGTCTAGGACACTTTTAATGTTTGGGTATACAACTAAAAAGGACGGGGGTCACGATAAAGTGTTCAAATGTGATAGTAAGTCCCCTGGGTTGACTCTGTCAAGATCTTTGAGGATTTTGAACATTTGTATCAACCCCTTTCATAATCGACCTCACTACTAAAAAGTTCAGTTACGTGAGCCTGTTTGTGTGAGATACTCTCCTCAGCCCTGGTGTGTATCTGGGCTGATTCCAGCACAGAATGA
This sequence comes from Lepisosteus oculatus, assembly GCF_040954835.1. NCBI lineage: Eukaryota > Metazoa > Chordata > Actinopteri > Semionotiformes > Lepisosteidae > Lepisosteus > Lepisosteus oculatus. The sequence goes on from NC_090714.1 coordinate 744,836, forward strand.
TCTTTTCTATAAAGATAGATCTGTTCATCAGAAATCAGGTCCTGACACCAGCTTTAACACTGTCAGGAAATCTCAAACACGGCCTTGTGTCTTATTTTCTCCTTTGTGAATAATGGTGGTGGAGGTGCTCAGATAAACAGATACTATGTTTAGGACACAAATATTTATTAGAGAATCACATGCCCCACAACTTTATCTGTTGTAAATAATTGTAAAATAACTGTGAGTAGTAGGAGTGAGCCCAAATACAGTTCCATCTAATTTCTTTCAGTAGATCCTAATCTTGTTTACTCTTACGCACTTAAAAGTGTAAAGAAATTAAAAGGGTAAAAGAGGTCTATTTCATAAAGCAGAATAATCCTCTACAGATGTGTCTGCCCTCTAAAAAGATGCAAATCGAGAGATGTTCTGCAACCCCCCAAAAAATGTATCACCAGAAAAGAGGAGATCCAACATTTGCCTGGCGGATTTACAAACTCAGACAGGTTCACTGGTAGGAAACGGCAGCTGTCTCAATTTCCCATCTACAGCATCTGTTTCTCAGGTCAAGAAGGAACAGTGATGAAGGTGCTGTATATGATCAGACGCAGTCTGCTCAACGTGGCCTCCTGCCCGGTCCTGCTCTTACGACTTCTCTGCGGTCACAGATTAAAGCCGATCACATATGGTCCTCACTCACGTAAGGCTTTCTTAACTACACAGGAAGGGGACCAGCTGCACAAATATCATCTCCCCTGCGGATTTCACTCCCAGAGGCCTGATCGCTGGAGCTTTACAGAAGAGAACAGCCTTCTGATATACAGTACACTAATCAATACAGGCCCTTCCGCACAATAAAAACACCAACAAATACAATTATCTCATCAATACCAGGGGCACACAGCAATATCATCATTTGTTTTCTATCACAGAAGCTGGAGATGCAGTTCACAAAAAGACTTCATCTTTTTTTCCACAAGATCAAAAATCTTAGCGAAATCTAGAATGGCAGCTGCTCATGTGCTATTTTGCAAATCATTATGATTATAATATCACAACCTTCAAGGCTTCTGTAACGAACCCGTGCTCAGAATGAAAACTACAACTAGTCTAATAGCGAACATAATATATTGTGTCAAAAATAACTTTTTTTTTTCCTGACAAACTCTAATCAGGCCAGTGCACATCCCATATCATTATTCTTGAAATGGAGTAACTCAAAAAAGCATTCCAGAAATCTATATTGGATTATGGATAAATAGCTTGAAATATTAGTATAATAATTACTGTAATATAATATAATGTCATATAATAATTACTTATATAATTCTGTGCAAAATTACACATGATAATTGGAAAATAATAAACGAGTGCTTTTTAGGTACAACTGCAGACTGTATATAATGAATGGACCTGAAATACATTATTGTTTTATTTTATAATATCTTATTGCCTATGTTTTGTGAACTCTGTTAATTTACCTGAAATAAATATACTGTATATAGCCATTTGAGTGATCAGTCATTATCAAGCAGTGTATGATATTTTTCAAAACCGACAGTATAGGGATTTCTCCTACAGTATGTTCTTAAAAAATTTTATGAAAAATATATAATATAAAATGTGTCCTGTCCCCTGTTCACTTCAGATCTGTTATTTATTACTTTAACGTTATTGAATGTGCCATAATTTAACAGACTAAGAAATTGATGGTGAGGAATACAAAAGCTACATCACTCTGTATAGTCCTCAGTTCTCTAAGAAGCTGAAAAATCAATCACTGAGTAACACACTACGTGTCACAGCCGAGCCCTGACTCAGCTGGAGCTAAAGGATGAGATTTTAGGAAAAATGGGCCAAAGTAAATTCCACAGTGACTCTTCGGCTTGCTTAATGATGCAGAATTTGTCTTGGAATGCAAGAATCAGCACAGCTAAAATAAAAAGGGCACAATCAATACAGGGTGCACTGCTAGAAGAAATTACAGATCCAGTACTCTCCCTGAGGCAAATGTTCTTGTACATTTAATGCAAGATTGTCACATAGCAATTGTGTCTGGGCCCAGAAAATTTTGCTTATTATGCTTTAAAATGTGATGTTTTCAGTCCTAATGGGCATGATTTATGGTTACAGGGATTTGCAGAGCCTAAAAAAAAGAGCAGGATCCAAAGTGTCATACTGAGCTGAAGGTGGTCTGAGAGACGGTGCTCCAAGGGGAATTAATCTGGTTAATCATAACAACAGCGACAATGTTCAACACTCAGACAAGGACGAAGGGAGTGGTGGAAGACAGAAGAGGTGTGAAGGTGAGAGGAAACTGTTCAGATCAGTCTTGGAGACCAGATTCTGGCTAAGTAAACTGAACCTTGATTAAGATAGCTTGCTGTCCTGTTAGTTAAGGAAATTCTGATTTCCCGTTATCTGTGGATTTAATTTCTGCAATTATACTGTACATCATGTATTGGTTTACTAATACTACTATTTTTGTATTTTAGAGAGACATTTTAATTTTGACAATATCATTATGAGATGTTAAAACAATTTAAAGTGGCCCTTACTTACAAAACACTGACATTTGGGAATCTTTTTTTGTGAATACGTGTTGTGACACTGGTCTTGTGCAATTGGGTATACACTTCACTTTGCAAAACTCTAGTTTGAGTTCGGTGGACCAATACATCTCCCAGCGGAGGTCTAGACTCGATCTGTGTTAGCTTCAGACTTCAACTTTGTTTTATAAATTATAATATTAATATAATTATAACTGGTTCCCATATTCATGTTGTGTTTTTAATGTTTCTCAAAACATAAAAGAGTTTTTAGTTTTCAGATTTCTCTGCAACAAACTGTCCTGATTATGACTTTCATCCATCAGATCTGGAAATGTATTACTAGAGCAGCAGCCAGTAATGTTGTACAAGATGTGACAGTCTTGCATAAGAGCTGATTTCTTTAGCTCTGAATGAGGTGACACATCTCAGGAACATTAGATTTTAACTGGTGTGAATTCAGAATGGTATTGAGATACATTTTGACAAAGCTAGAAAACTGCAATTTTCACAATACGTACTGAGTGTGTTTTGTTTATCATTGACCTCATAATGAGCATATTCGGCTTCAAGAAAGTTTAATTTTATTTTCATACTGATGAAAGGTAATCCACTGAAAGAGTTAGACATGAGATTATCACTTAATATCTCTGACACATTAATCTGCAGGCATAATTCAATTTTTATTCACAGACAACAGCACAGCCATAAATCTACCAAATCCAATGGTATCGTATCAGAGTTGCACAAGATCATTGTGCTGTATTTGCTTATAGAGAGGCAGGCACTCACCTTTTTAAGAAGTCGTGGCGCATCAACATTTAGCTTACAGCTCCTCTCTAGGACGTGAATGGAGCCATCATCGCTCTTGAACTCGCTGAGAACCTCACTGCCCAGGAAGACTGGGATGAGAGGGCAGGTAGGAAAGCGCTTCTCGTAGGCCTGAAAAAGGAAGGCAGTTGTAGTCCGGCATCATTCCGTGTGTGGATTCATTTGCCCACACTGAGATGGTGTCAACAGGCAATTGCTGCAACAGGACATAGCTTAAAGAACATCAATATCCATATTGTTTTTTAGATGTTTTTATAATAAACACTGTTAAACTGTCCAACTATACCCCATCTATATCGGTGCATTCTGATGTCCATGCCCCCCACTGGCATCACAATATGCAGAGCACACTGCCACAGTTTTTCCCCAGTTTTACTTTGCTTTGTTGTGGTACTGTATCTCACATTCCACCTTGATTTACTGTACTTCTGTAGTCTTCCCAGTTCCTTTACTGTGATTTCACTGTACTTCAGCACACTTTGAAATGGTTTCACCATAATCTACCACATCAAACATTTGTGTGTCCTTTTGACTTTTTCGCTGTAATATGCCATCAAATAGGTTGACATAATTTCCCAGTAACAGAAACAGCTCATTTATAATGAAGAATTGCAGTGGAGATTGAGAGCCAAGTAGGCCATTAAAGTCTGTAATGTAGAGCAGTTCTCATCAGCTGTAGTAGGACACCAGTCTCAACGGTCACAGTGAGGTCTCTATGGTAACTGTGGAATTAATACAGTCCCCAGTTGTTGCCTACAGAAGGCTTTTGGGAGCAGCGTGCTTGAAGTACACAGAGTTTACAAGGAGAAACAATACATTTGGCAATGCTCTAAGCTAATTTACAGTTTGATATAACCCCCCCCACACACACACAAACACACAACACAATGAAAATAGAACCTTAGCATTAAAAATCTATATAGAATAATTTAACTGGCATAACATGGCTGGGAAGAGAGACAAATGTTTCATGTGCTTGAAACAGTATAAAGTCTATCTTCTGCAGAGAACCAGTATTAAATACAAGAAGGTACATTTGATAGATTATGACCTTGTAAGGTTTTTTATTTTAAATATCCTCATTAAAGATGCCCTTTATATTTGGAAATGTTTAAGCTAAGGGTAGAACGCAAATCCTAATGTTCTGTCTTTTGTAAACATTTTTATTTTCCCAAAACAAATAATACAAAAATAAAAATAACTATGTCACAACATACATGAGCCACATGGCCTTTGTGCAGTGGCACCTCTCTAAGTTAAAATCTTAACACATTCAGTCTTTATCTCTCAAAGGCAGGCACACTCAGTGCTACTGAAATAAGCTTTCAACGGTGGCAGATACAGCGGTAGGTGGATGAGCACTGGGACCTCACGGTGAGATGCTAAGTGTGAAAATGAGTATCAGGTTTGGACTAACGGTATTAGTTCAGATATATATTGCATAAGAGAGATAACGTAAAGCTGCAGTACACTTTGTACCAGTGTACAGAGACTATAATTAGCACATATGACATGTAACTGGTTATGCTGATCCTGCTGGATCGACAGCCTGGTTGCAAGACCGGTTTTCAGAATAATCGGTGAAACAGGAGCCAGAGGACACTGGTGTAACGGAAAGCTACGTGCCTTTAAACCTGAGCACCGGTGTCACATGCTTACACAGAGGAACGTGATGGACTAGATCAAGCTACCTACGGGGATATTTTGTCAGAGCAGACAGTGAATAATGGCTGGAGATCGCTGGAGCACCTGCAGTACTGTAACTCCTAACAACCAGATGAGCTATGCGGACCACATGACTTCCTCTCATATCTGGGATAAGATCTTCCTTATCCGATTATGAACTCGTTTGGTTTATATCTGTAATAATAACAAAACAATTCCATATTCACATTCTCCATAACTTCACCGTTAGTTTTATATTTGTTGATAAATCTTATGGATCTAGTATGAATTATACTATGTTTTGAGTGGCCTTTTTGTGTTTGTCATAGGCAGTAATAAGATACAGTAAGTACAGGCACTCCCTGGTTTACAGTATGCTGCCCTGCTGTACAGTACTTTTTTCAAATTTGTGACTTACTGAGTCAGTGGAAATGCTGAGTTTTTTTGTTGTCTTTGAGCATGCAGAAAACACAGAGGAGCAATGGAGAGCAGCACAGCAGGGTCTGTCTTCTATGGTATATAGAGGTAGATAGAAGTGGCCAAGATCAGGCTTTGATCTTCTCTCAATCTTTAGTTTAAAACTCCACAAGGGGGAGAGGACTGAAACAGGAAACTACCGATAAGTCTTACTTCAGGTATAAGAAAAGGTTTGGAAAAGACAGATTTAAAAAAGATAATTCTCAAGAATGAAATGAAAAATATAAAAACACACACTGTAAATAACGACTTCTAATCTTGTGACATAAACAAGGATTAAATCAATTAGAGACAAACCCATCGAAAACCATTGAGATTACTGGGGTATAAATGACATTTTGATTTTCAAGCCTCTCGCCTCTGACGTTTTAGGTAATTGGTGACATAAAGCAAGGTTTTCAAAGGTTGAACAAATAAGTGAATAAAACTAAATCAAACTGCAAAAAAATCTGACAAAATGAAACATTTTCTTTTCTAGCATACCATTCTCAATTAGCCTAAAGGATAAGTGAATAATTGATTGAATTTTGCTTTGTTTTGACTGTAACACAACATTCTCTACTGGATTGCCACCTATACACTCTTAAAGTTGGCTGCCATAAACACAACTAATAGCAAACAGACAGTTAGTCCGAACTGTAGGGCAAAAATGAAATATCATCCTTCATAGCTGACAGATGGAATCAGAGTTGGAGCTAAATTAAGGTCTGTATATTATATAAGGGGATTGGACGAAGCTAAAGATGTGACTTCTTCCCAGCCTGTTCAGCAGTAGACAGTGGTGCTAATCACTGTAACATTATGCTTACTAACCTGAAGTGAAACAAAACTAAGCTTAAATCAAAAGCACAGAAATGAATGTAAAAGAAAATGGGAAAATGCTAAAGTATTGCATTATAAGTAAAACACGACCTACCACGTTGCAGGTAGAAGAATAATTCTAATGATTGATAATATTAATGAAAACAATCTGCATCAATATACATTGTCTTTCAGATGCTATGAGACGGCAAAGTCATTTTTATACTTTTAAAGGTTCGTTCCAAGCTGAAAGGAAAAAAAAGAGACGCAAGATTTAGGCTGTGGAGCCTTCGTCTTCCACAGGAAGGAATAAACCTTCACCCGTTTCTTTGCAGCCTGTGCACGCTGACGCAGCTACCTAATCGAACTTCTTCAGATGATTGTGATCATGTGGCAATTACAACAACCTTCAGCCTGAAATGCCCAATAAGCTGTGTGACATCCATTCTCTTAAAAGCTGGACAAATGGCAAATGTTACAGATACATAACACAATTGTATTTCCAAGCTCTTAGTGTTAGCATCAATGGCAACAAAATCTGTTCCTGACCTAGAGTTACCCCTAGGTAAGGCACATGAGTACCACAGGGAATTTAAACTCATGACTTCTCTATTTTTTACTGGGCAGGTAACTAATTATACATGACTGAATAATGTTTAAAAAATACAGAAATGAAAGGGTTGGAAAACATCATCAGCTGCAGTTACATTTCTAATCCTATGCACCGTTAATGTTCACTGCAGATATCTGTAGCAGTAGAGTACAATAATAAAATGCGGTTGATAGTAGCATTACCACCTTGTCAGATCTTAGCTGGGCCTGGTCCATTCAGGAAAGACGTTGTAAGGGAAGTCAGGCTTCAGTACACAGTGGTGTTGGTGCAGAAATACAGTGACACTCTTTCCTTTAATCTAGTTTTTCCAAAATAATGCACCAGTGTGGTGACAGAGAACACCACAGAATAAAGATGGGGGTTTGGACAATCTAGCTTTCCCTCTGTCAGTGCAGAACAGCAGAATGAATACTGATATTATTATTATCATCTCAGTATTAGTCGATCAGCATTACAGTGCTCTTCCCTGCTGCAGCTTGGCAAAGTCAGAACACTGTGGCTACATGACATACCAGAATGTTGTTACAAAGTGAGACCTCAAAGCATCTTGAAAGTATTAATAGTAACCCTCCCAGAGTTATAATGAGACCCTCAGCATGGGAGCACAATGCAGTAAAAGCAAAATTAGGTCAGCAGTGCTATAGCTGACTGTGGTGTATAGTTGGAGCTGGTTTCATGTCATGTATTGCTATATATTTGCTATCATCTAGAATAAAAATATAGTCAAAGAGTCAAAATTGGAAGTGTGATACTGTACTTATTGGCCTAATAAATACGACTAAATCCCCAATCCTTTGGCTTGATTATCACTTTCACATTTTGCATTGATTAACATTAACATTCTAACAATGTTAATTTTGCAAAAAAGTCTTCATCTTTCAGCTTTTATTGTACATGCTTGGGTAAAAAAATATTAACCGCAGTGAATGGAATTCTTTGTCATTTAAGACAAAAACAATGTGAACTGAAAAGGTTGATCCAGGTTTGATTATAAGGTCCCTTCCTGGTTTATACGATACAAAGAGAAAACAAGAAACTAGAAACTCTAAAAACGTATCCAATTTAAACCTGTGGATGGGGGCATGGTGGTCTTTCTTGTTAGCTGGCATGGCTGACCTGCTGCTCGTGTGTGTGTGTGCGTGTGCGTGACCCGAAACAAACTGGCATCCCGTCCAGGGTGTGGTCCTGCCAGGCACCCTGCTTCTGTCAGGCTGGCGTCCAGCTCGCTGGCAGGCTCTGGAAACACGAGGAGCTCCTACCGGCCCGTGAAACAGGATATTCAGCTCGCGGCCATATCTGTGTGACTCTAGACGGTTATTTGAGCTTCTAAAATAACATCCGTCCAGCTTTCTTTCCGGTTTCCTTTTACACCACCTACTGCAAACGGTTTGCTTCATTTCTTGTTCCAAACAAGCTGTAGTACCTGTATCCTCAGATCCCTGCCCAGTCTTATGGAAATGGTATTTTGAAGTCCTAAGCCTCACAGCGGATCAATTCCGGACCAGGGGTGCTGTCTGTGTGGAGTTTGTACGTTCTCTCCGTGTTCACATGTGTTTCCTCTGGGTGCTCCAGTTTCCTCGCACAGTCCAAAGACATTGTGGTGGGTTAACTGGCTTCTGGGAAAACTGGCCCTGGTGTGAGTGTGTGTGTGTCTGCCCTGTGATGGCCTGGTGTCCCATCCAGGGTGTAACCCGCCTTGTGCCTGTTGCTTGCTGGGATAGGCTCCAGCTCCCCCGCGACCCTGATTTGGATGAAGAGGTTAGAACATGGATGATGGACTGGTTTCTCATAGTTCCAATAAACTGTTCTTTTATTACATTACTTCTTTGCATCTATCTGTCTATGCTACTACTTTTACTAATACTATTGCATTTTGTTGTTTGCATAACACTTTGCATCGAACTACTATCTTTCTTGTGTTAGTTTATTCCTATAAATGATTTTTCATTTGGCGAGTGTAAAGGAACTGTACTGTAAATTCAATATTTTGTTTCTAAATCACAAGACTCCCATGAACATTCTGTCTACCAAAAATAGACACCGGCCATCTGAGCAGGCAGCCACAACAATGCAAGGCAGTGTTTGATATGTTCACATGAGGGGTGCTGCTTACACTTCACCGTCATTAGCCTGGACAGGTACGTTCAAGATAATTAGTTCACTTGAAGGAATATTCACTATTTAGATGCAGTGACACTGAACACTAAAATATGACACAGACATTATCAGACTTGCGTGTAAGTCTCATTGAATTTATCTAGTAAATACAAGACATGTATTGTTCTATCAAGGTCTATAAGACAAAAAGTTATTTTTGGAGCGTTCAAAACAATGAATGTTTGGTATTTTATTTTTACAGGATAGAAAAATACGAGAAAACAAATGCAGTAACCTGAATGAGATTCACCCCAAATTCTTGAGGTTTGGGAATTGGAGGATTTTCTTTTGAACAATTTTGCCTACACCTTAAACTGGAAAAAGAATGGATATGAGGGCCAGGTTGCTATGGAACATTAAACAAATCCAATGTCAGGTTTAACTTTGACAAATATCAGATCAGGATTACTACACCGTAACCATCCTAACAAAGACTCTAAATCAGATACAGATAGTATCATAGTAATCATAGTCTCAATGCAATCTAAGCTAATAACCTCTTTCCTGCAAGAGAAGGCCAAGCATCAGTGATACCCTATCAGCTCTGAGCGCTATGACTCCATTGTTTATTCAGCAAATGTAATTTTAATGACCTCTCATGTAATCAATCAAGTAAACTTGAAACTGAGCCCAAAAGAAACTGCCATCTACCTGCCTGCACTTCTTTTTATCAACAGCTACTGCAGAATATCAGTTCAGGCCTAAATTCATTTAGGTACTATAATAGCTACCAGATAGGACTGATCATTCTGAACTACTTGACAAATGCTGAGAAACACTTAATGTGTTGACACAACTCAATTAGCCAATGTTTCTTCTTGATCTTTGACTTCATATACAGAGACTCTAATTAGCATTTAAATACCTCATTGGTGCAACAATCTTAACTCAGGACAAACTGCAGAAACAGCAAGTCTTCAGGAGCTACAGTCCAACACAATCTCATTGCGATCACCATCTCTGAAAGTTATTTTGATAAGACCTTTTGGATTCAAGGATGAGGAAAAGTACTCCAGATATAAAACAATTGCTTTAAATTAAAATAATTTGGCTGTTATTCAGGAGCTGTGAGATTCTGTCTTTTTCTCCTCAGGAGAAGCCACATTTTGTGATATGAAAGGAGCTTTTCTTAATCTTTATCTGGACTCTGGTGTAAGATGAGGTGTATTTTGAACATTAATAATTAGGAAGAACTCAACATGATAGACTCTGTTATAATGATTTATCATTAAAATATCAATGACTCACTGGGCCTCACTTGAAAAGTGTACAGACTCCTTGCATTTGTTATGAACGGAAATAACAGGCAGTGCTAGAATTAAAGATGTCTGCTTGCAGTTGAATTAATTGTAACTGTACGCAGAAATGCACAGCACACTGAGCTTTCTCTACCTGCAACTGCAGCAAAGCTCTGCACTGCACCCGGGGGGAGGGGAACTTCTTATCTCAATTAGAGTCTTTCTTTCTTTAGCAAAGATAATTAAATGACAAACGTAACCCCAAAGACTCACACAGTTTAGTATTTAATGTCATGTAATGTGCTGAGCAGAGTAAGGTGAGAAAACAGTGGACAATGTGACCGCTGTCCCCTCCACTGACAGACATGTCACCCTCTTCACCCAGCAGCTTTCACTGTTAATTGTGGTGTACTCACCGCCATCACCATTTCAAAGGAGTACTTGTACACTCGCACCGGAGACTGATATTTCTGCACCATTTTCACCCTGCAATGTAACATTAACAAGTTGCTAGTTTAGAAAGTAATACATTTATAACATTTATAATAACAATAACAATAACAATAATAATAATAATGATAAAAAAATACCAATTATCAACATCATTAAAGTCATTCTCTCCTGTCAGGATGAATAATTAATAAAGGCAAAGTTTTCACAAGACTAGTTCATTTGCAATACAGAAATAAAAGGTACCCAGAAGTCTTTAGAGCGTGGAGTAATGATTGGTTTATATACCCTGGCGCGAGTGTGCGGGTGTTTGTGTCTGTGCCTGTATATAGCCTGCGGTATACTGGTGTCCCACCCAGGGTGTATCCTGCCTTGCACTCCTTGCTTGCCGGGACAGGCTCCGGCTCTCCTGTGGCCCCGTATTGGACAGAGCTGGGACTGCCTGGGCTGGAGTCGAACATGACCAAACCTGTCGGACCACTGTAGGATTGCCGTTAGGATTGGATACAAAATGATGGCAAACTTCCCATCAGAGTTTGCTAATGAAATGTAAATAATCAAAATATGATTAAAATAACTAACAAAACTGATCAATTTGATGGATCAGTGATGGACATATACACAGTTTGTATATCTATGTGTGTGTGAGGTTCTATTCCTGAGGTGCATCTGCATGGAGCTTGTGCTCCTCTTGCATTCAAAGTGAGTTTCCTCCCACGGTCCAATGAGCTGGTGGTGAGTTACTTGGCTGTGTGCGTGTCTGCGGGTGCCCTATGATGGACTGGCATCCTGTCCACCGTGTACCCTGCCTTGTGCCCACTACATGCTGGGATAGACTCCAGCTCCCCCACAGTCCTTTTCTGAATAAAACAATTAGAAAACGGATAATGCTGGAAAATGGATGGATATATACTGTATGTATACGCACAAATCATAATCTGTTATACATGATCTGTAATACAGGACTGTATTTTCCACTGGTGTTGCGTTTCTGTATTTGCACTACAACGCTTTCATCACCAATATGCAGCTAGAAGCCATGACTCACACAGTTCACAAGAACTGAGATGGTTTACAGATAAGTCGGAAACATGCAGACAACCATAGTGGGGAAGCTTACAAACACAAATGGAACTGAATTCACCAGACTTACCCCTGAATTCAGACCCACACCTACACTGCAGCATCAGTCAGTTCTGAAAGGGGGTGGCTGAGATGTCCAGAGAAGGCAGTCTGCCCTGCATTATGGGAAAGATTGCAAATGAACACTTAGCCACAACAGCAACGCAGGGACAGTGTGAGCAGCGCCATATTGCTTTCACTGTGTCCCAGTTCTCGTGCTGAGCCCTGAGTCCTTCCTCCAGATCCACACTTCTGTGACGCCGCGCCAGTGTGGCCTCAAGTGCTTGAGGAATTCGAGGGGCATCGTTATCAAAAAGGTCATGGGACCCCTCACGTGATGTCACTCATTTGTCACATTGCCCAGGGTCAAACTGCTCTCTGCTGTTGATGCTTTTTTTCCAGTGGCAAAACACGTCAGCTGATCACTTAAAAAAAATACTTTTTCATTTTTGATGAAACTGAATTTCCTCTCATCTGTCCCTGCACAAAAGTAGTGACACACCCTCTTCATTCATGCTGAGCCGGCTCGACACAAAACAGGCAAAGTAAACTAAGGAAAACTTGGCAATATCACTGTTTATTTAATGCTCTGTACTACTCAGTAAATATTGTCTGTCCTAGTATAAAAATAACAGTACGAGGAACATAACGGCTCATTCATGTTCATTCAAAGTAAACTAGATAAGATAAACTTGGCAATACCTCAAAGCTTTGTACTATTAAATACCTGTACTATTGAAATGTCTGTGTACAAAATACACTACATCGCAGTTAAACGGATGTTTATCAGTCGAAATGGGGTGTTGAAGTAAAAGCTTCATGTCAGAACTCCGTACCTAGAATACATACGGTATAAATCTTAAGTAGTCTATATTATATTATGGTTTTTCCAACTTATACAACTTACTTGGTAACTCATGCAGATATCACTGGAACATTCCTGCGGTGAAATGTCTGTTGCACAACCTGTACTTATTGGCTCGCACCTCACATGACATCAGTCAGCACAGTGACTAGGGAGCAGGAAGGGCTACACCACGTCACTATTCTCACGAACTCGAGACCAGGAGTTTGTCACAACACTGCGACTTACTGTACTCTCACAGAGTTCCCGATATGTGCTTAATTCAGAATTAGTCATGTTTTTTCTATGCCGTCAATGAATTTATTTTGTTTCTGAGATTTAATAAGCAGTCTGAGAAATTGGGACTGCAGTTCCTCTTTAAATGTACACGTATTTATAAATCACTTTGAAGCCAGGTTAGAAATATTACAGTTATGAAGTTTTACATCCCTGCAGCAAAGTGATATTAACATAAGTGTACAAAATGGAGATGGAAAACGTTTTAGTACCCAACAACATGATCGTTGCAGTCCACCGAGTGTATAATTGATCGAATGAATTGCCTGTCATCCCTTGCTCCTCTTCATTATGTACTCTTCACTTGATGATATTGATGATATTGATACGGCGGCTTTGGCGTTGATGCGACCTCTATAAACCTGCAAGAGCTCGTCATTCCTGGGGTCGAAGTTGACACCTGCGGGGTCTTGAGTTTGTGGGGCTCTCACCCCCTCGGGTCCTTCTGCATTCCGCTATCCAGGGAAGAGCTGCATGTGTGGGCCTTCTATTTTTAGATCATGCGCAAGTGCAGTTTTTAATAAAGCTCGAAACCAGATGGCCAAATTCGAGGGAATTTCAGACATGAAAATCTCTAAGATACTGCACGACGCCAGCACTTGACAGCTTGACTACCACTGTTGCAAACCACACCGGTCTCACGCAGTACTGAAGGACAAGCTTCTTCACACGCGCACAAATATTGAGGACACTGAACGTTTTAAAAATATTTACATGATATGCACCTAAACAGATTTTTGCATACTCCAAACATCAACGTGTTATTTCCTCTTTAGCTGTAAACACTCACACAAAATTAATAAACAGTAAATAACGTCTCTCAAAATCCAGTTGTAGCTCTTTCGTTGTCTGAAACTAACCTCATCAGTCTAACAATGTACCTGAAAATGAGTATTTTTTACAAGCGTGCATGATTAAATGCCTCTTACCTTGCATTACAGGGTCCAGCTGCAGTTACTTCTTCAATTAATCCTGTTATTTCATCTATATGTATTTTTTAAACCTGAATATTGCTTTTATTTGCAATATTGCATAGATTCCGCAATTCCAACACTACGAGGTATTCATCGAAAAAGACCCGGAATAAAACAGCGTTTCCTAGCTCTCTCATTCCGTTGGTTCCGGACGAATTCCATCCTGCTTTCACCTGAACAGATGCGACCTCCGCCGCATGCTTGCACGGAGCCGGTTCCTGGTGTTGCTGAAGGCACAATGCACTACTCTATCGACATTATCAGCGAGTAAATGATCAGTCAGTACGCGGTCAAACGGGTTGATGGAATTTCGTGTTTTGTAGATTCAGTTGGTTGCGAAACGCGTTTTTATTTTTATTTTTATTCGAGCATGCTTATTATTTCGGACAGCCAATATATGAGCTCCTTTCCCGGCTAATTCTTTCTCTGCGCTTGTCACTGTGTGACTTGCTGTGATGTCATTGCCAAAATTAGTTACCGCTATCCACATGTGTAGGTGCCCCCAGCCGGCAGCACCGACGGCATGCAGCTTCTCTAAAGAGCAGCGGCACTATCAAAATCTAATCATTCACTCTTTGAAGAAAAATGTTTTCTAGTGAGTAGGAATCCAACAGTATCTAATAATAAACACGGTATTATTCATAATGTTTATTGTAATCGTATCTTAAAAATGTAAAATTGAATAGGCAAGCTTGCTGATGAGAAAATATTACTCTAAAGCTTTTAGTCTTATTTTCAATTGCAAAGTATTTGTGCACTTTAAGTTTAAGTAGTGATTTGAATTATAATATGTGCATTGCAAACGCTACATTTAATACTAACTAAATGACCTGAATGCAGCCATTCTGAAATACATGTGCTGAAGGTTTGTCTCTGCTGACTTTTGTTTTTCATGTAAATTTTTTTACATCAAGTTTAGAAATCGAGAAGGGAAGCTTTAATTTAGAACTCTGGAATACTTAAGCGATTATTTTTTTCTTACCATGCATGCAGAATCCTCAAATAGCAATGAATACGCCTTCACACTTTGGGAGAGAGCTCAGCGCAGGGTCAGACTCAACACTGAGGGATTGTTCGTGCAGGACAGTGGTTCCAGATGTGCAGTGTTCTGCCAGTAGACAGGGGGGTGAATCCCTCACTGTTCGTGTGCTCGGTAGTATTACGCTTTGACAAACATTCAACATAAAACATTGTTTTTCATCTTCCTGAACATCTACTTCCCGTTTCTAAACTCTAGTTCGGTCTACAACCTTTGGTTTTTGGCAGAGGTTTTAATTGTGCAGGAATAAAGACAAAGCGTGCTACTGTACAGTATGTCCCCAGACTGTCAGGACCTCAGGTCTTCCACAGATTTTTCTAGCTAAAATGAGAAACAAAAGCCTCTAGCTTAGTGGGCAGGGAGTCTCAGGCTCAATTCCTATTGTCTTCCAACTTTTGTTCATACTGTACATGAATATTCAATGAAATAACTGACCTAATTATTTTCTTAGTTAGACTTACAGTATACATGATTTATTTACCACTTGATTCCTTTTGATTGACCTTCACTTCAGTAAAGGAAGTTACTTATAAACACATCTGAGCATGAGCAGAAATACTGTATTCCTGTTATGCAGTTGTTAAACAGTTAATTCAACAATGTAACTGTGAGCTACTGTATGGTGAAACAAAACCAAAAAAGTCCTTCCAGGAAATGAGACCCGAGACTCCTGGCTGAAGAGGGTTAATTAACATTTGATTTTACAGTGTTTTCTTTTAATTTTATATTTATTTTAATACTTGCATTCAGATGTATATACTGTATATATTAAAATCCAGTCACAAATGAGGTCTCCTTGGAAGAAAATAACAAGAGGTTTTATTACAATTGTATGAATATATCAGGGAACTAAATCATGTTAATCTCTCCCACCTTTTTGGTGCCGTATAGTCCAGTATGCTCAAGATGTGAACTGAAATGGTATTGTACAGTAAGTCATATCTTTGAAGGGATAATTATTTAAATGTTAAACTATACAAACTACTAAAACCACCACTGCACTGATTGTAAATACAAAAGAATGCTTTTCGAAGTTGTTCTACCAACGGATATTGTGATTCTCCATGGTATCAAAGCCCCTTTGTTATTAGAGACCCTTTCTGTGTACATGGCATTCATGAAATTGCACTGGAGGCTGCTTTGCTAACCCTACACACTTTATAAAGAGACATTTAGCTCAGACGAGGAGCTTTCTTGCAAAAAATCTAATGTCTTAGGGTGAAGTCTCCTTACTGCTTGTCTTTACTGTGTAAAATAATAGTACCCAATCTTAATGATGCGTGATACGTACAGTACCATTTTTTCCTAAAGAGTGTGTGCAGTTTTAATGGGAATAAACACTGGATGGAAGTGTATGATTTTAGCACAGTCTAAACAATGCACCACATTATAGTACTGGCACAGGACAGCATGCCTTTGATTAATTAGCTACAAATCTGAATTCTTAAGACATCTGAAAAAATAGTAATTATAGCAGACATTATGTACTGCACTGCTGGCACAGTCCTTGAAACACACTGACAGCATTAATGAGATCTGTTTAACTCTGCTTTATATTGTGTGGTCTTCTTTTATATACCTTCTCTGAAATCTATAGATGGACGGAGATCATAGTCGTTCAGAGACAGTGCCTCTTTTTACTTTAATGTAATAAACAGAAATAGCAAGGAATGAATAGTACAGTCAGATGAAAGTTATGAAGAATTATTTCCTTTAATAAAAAAGAAAAGAAAAACTGAGGGCACATATGCATATATTGCACTCTAATTGAAATACAAGTGTAAATATAATGTTTAACACTATTGTAGCATGTACTATGACGAAAACGAACCTTTCCTTATAAACCATTACCACACATTTTACTCCTCTCCCACATTTTGACTAGATCTACACAACATTCATAACTGAAAGATGTTCAAGTTTAATTTCCAGTACATTCCATCACAAAGCTTATAAAAACTTTTATTTTGTTGATGACAGAAACTCAAACCCATACACTGTATATTACTTAGTGATTACTAATTTAGAAATCAGAATTATTTAGTACTTTGGTATGTTTGGTAATTCAAGAAAAAGAGAACAAGTTCTTCGCCTGCACTGTCTTGTTAGAAAGTTGGCGTAGTGCAATTACAGTATGAGTCACAGTGTTGTGGTTCTAGTAAAACACAGGTGCTTCAGCCTTTCGCATGATGTCTTGAACAGGCTATGCCAGGGTGATAAACTGGGTTATTGCACACATTCTAAAATACAATGTACAAGTTGTATCACACCATACAGGAAGCCCTGTTTAAAGGACATCCTATATACTGTACAACAGGACACAGTTGCTTTTCTGTTTTACCATGACATTGGAAAATACTGTACTAATCCTGTGTTTTGTGTAACCCTAAAAGCAAAAATGTGATAATAAATTCAGGTTGTGAGGATTATAAGGTTTACAATAGTAACTGTTTATCTCTTGATGACTGAACTTGTCAACAGGTCATTTTTAATAAAAGACTGGATGCTAGTTATATAAAATCTCTGATATCTCAGAGCATTTAATAGATTAAATAAATACAGATGTGCAATTATTCAAACATTGAAGCATTTTTTATTTATCCAGGTCATTTAATGACCTCCTTCTAGAATCACCAGCAATGCACTGATTCTGAAATAAATACCAGAATGCACTAATGTACTGACATATTGGCAAAATAAAAAATACTAAAACGTTGTATGGTATATACAGAATGATTCTTGTCAAATAACGCATAAACACAGTATGTTCTTTTGCAATATATCTTTTCAGGCAATAGAGGTCCTTCAGGTGTTTTCACTGGTTTCAGATGATTTACTCTTCCTTTCTTTGTCCTGTCTTGCTAGGACATTCTGATGGAGACTGTTACTGCACATGCCTACACTTCAATTCCATCTTACTAATGCAGATCATTCCATTTAAACGGCTAGTTACTGTTAAATGTAAACATGAAATCAATTTGTTTTGTTGCTGTTAGTGACATATCGATAAAGCAGTGATCAACTGGAGCCTCCACTAATGTAACAGTTCATAAAGCTGCCAAGCAACAGTTGTACACTCTCATCTTCTAAAATATTAAAGGTCCTTGAATAAACTTTTTCAGAGGATTTCTTCAGAATCTTTTCGTTGCATTTTGAGTTGTTCCTCACATCTTTCACTTTTGTCTTTTCCAGGAGTTCCAAGTCATGATGATCACAGCTGCTGTGTGCTGCAACTTCAAGACAAAAAGAAACAATTGATAAAAATATTCCCTTTTTTCCTTTCAAAAGCTTAGTCTCTGATAAATACATTTCAATAAAGAATGCATAAATATAAAAACTAAATAAAACTCATTACACAGCGGCACCATATTTTTTAAGTTCCTTGTAGTTGCTTTATGATTTTTTTAGTTATACAGTCATGGACTTCCACTTTAAATGCTTTTAGTGTACACAAATCATAGAATCAGAAAACAGTTGCTTGCATTATTATTTTCATATCCAAAACACGTGGCCCTTTATCAGGTATGTCCAATGAAGTTGACCCTGAATAAAGATGTCCTCTGTGCTGTTCTGCCTTGCAGACATAAAAGTGTGAATATCACTTGAGTGTGAATGCCTATTCAGTCGTTTAAGAGATATTTTTAATCATATTCAATGCTGTCTGAGTGAAAGGTCTACCAGGCCAGTTTTGATAGGGACTGATTTTCAACCTTCAGCAAGACCTGCCCATATTTCCGCACAGCAGAGTCTGGACTCGTGCGGCTGTCATGTCCTCATATCAACTGCGACTTTCAGAGCATCCTAGTGCTTCCCAGGCCAGCCCAGCGAGGCACCCATGAGGCCTACCGACATGTCAACTTCAATGTCATTTGCTCTTGCACAATAATCAGTATCTACAAGTCCTTCTTATCCTTTTCCACAGAGATTCCTCCCTCCATTCCTCGAGTCAGTGAGGTAGTGCTATGTGGCCTGTCATTCTAAAGGACATATCATACAGGAATGTGTTCTGACAACTCCCTGCCACAGTCTACAGCTTAGAGAAGTCAATGACGAAGACATCAAGTACACATAAACAGCTGCAAGGAAATAAATTCACTTTTTCAGCTCATATTCCAAGTGGCCAAAAATTTATTAAACATATTTACACTCTGCTATGGCACATGATTATAGTTCAAAAACATGGTCATTCTTACAGCTGATTGATATATGTACAGTTTTATTTAAAACAGAAAATGTGAAAAAAGGAACATAAAAGCACCTACTGTAACACTCTTTAAATTTCATTCTTACTTCTTTAATCATGATCACATCATGTAAAACATAAAGATAATCCTTTATTTCTTTCAGACTTTGGAAACAATGAGGCCTTGTGTGGATATCTACAAGCCAAGAAGTTTACCCTCTGCTAAGAGTTATTTGATTTAAAACTAGAAGAGTTTAAGACTAGAAGAGGTTATACGACAACTGGAGTTCTCTCCAAGGTAGAAAATGAATTGTGCATTGGCTGCCAGAATAACTGAAAACAAGTATGACTTGCTTGTCAAAATCAGTCATTGTGACAGTTTTATAAATATTAACTGTGTAAGTGTATTAAACACCAACAGAGAATTTTGATGGATAGACAATTCACAGCTTCCAGAAAATAAGAGGTCAGAAAGTATTTGTAGTTGTCATGCCCACACAAATCTCAAAAAGCCCCATATCAGGAACAAAAAAATCTCACAGCTTACTTTCAGCACTATTCTATAGTTATATATTGTATAACTGTTGTTAAACCTCATAATTGTTTTGTTAAACCAGTTAGCTACCCAGGCAGGTCATGTGCAGGGCGAAAGAATAACGAATGTGTGTAACACATAGTACACACACAGGGTACTCATTGTTAACCCAAGAAAAACACGAAATGGCTGTATTTATTTTAATGATGAATTCCTTGTTTCTAAATGAAAGCAACAGAGGAATCATCTGTAAAATACTGCTCTGGTAGAAAAGTGCTCTTGGTTAGTAAGGTGAGGATGCTGAGCCATGAAGGAGTGGCATTACCGCAGCATAGGATAAACACACAAGGCCTCATTGTTCCTAAAAACTCTTTATGCCTTTCCTGCTTGGAAAAGATAGCAATATTGTTTAAGAGCTTTACATTCTTTTGGGTGTTTGTTTCTTAGGATGGAATATAATAATTAATATGAATGTCACCAAGGAAAGTGGACTGAAGATGGATGATTATAAAATTAAGAGATTCGTCCTTCTTTCTGAAATAAGTTTAAAGTTTTAACTCTATGTAGGGAACCTCACATATCGTGTTTTTAATATTCTGCAATTGTTCTACATATAATGCCACTTTATACAAATGAGACAACCAGAAGCAGAATACAGAAGATCTATACAAAGAAAACCTTCATGGCCAGGAAAACACAGCTGTCTATATGCCCACTGTGCTGCTCAGTCATGTGAGGTAACAGTTCAGCACTAAGAACTATTAACAATCTACATACATCTGCTCCCACTTTGATGCTACAGTGAATATGTTAACAGTTAAACACAAATTAAAGCCACACAATATTTTTCCAAATACATTTGCGCAGTATATGTATTTGTGCAGATTCATGAAAAAAGCTTATTTGAATTAAAGTCCTTAATTCACAGACGTTGTGCTTTCTGGCAATGGATAAAATAAAGAAAGGAATGCTGAGGCAAAAGTACAAAACTTAATTTCAAGAAAAGGTCCATATAAAATCTCTCTTTATTTTAATGCTTGTTTTAATTTCTGTTTAGAGCTCTTGGCAGTGGTCAAATAGCTAAAATATGTTCCTAAAAAGTCTGGGCTATGATACCTTCAAATCACATCAGTTTGGTATAAATGATTTACTAATAAAAAAATAATATTTTATGAAATCTGAAATGCCTGGCGAGAGGTACAGTATTTACATCCATACACATATTTCTGGAAATGGCTGGAAAATGGATGGATGCACAGCAGCACAAGATTGCTTCAGCTTCAAACTAGTGCTTATCCCATACTGTACACAAAACAATCAGATTTCAACCTTGCATTTGAGGTTCATATATTCCTTGGCAAGCTAAGCATAGTGCTTGTTAAAGCTGGAGGAGGCTGAGTGAGTGCCTGCCAGGGGAACAGATAAAGGATGATATGTTGTTTAAGAGTGTGAGCCTCACCTGTTCTGAGCTGGGTGAAAGACTCCAGTTTCTGTTTTCAGTGTGAACACCTTTCACGTGTTCTAAAGCAAATCATAAATCAGACACAAATTAACAATATAAGAATGAGCATACTGTCAAACTGTTATATCTTGGATTTATGTAAACTATCTCTGAAAATCAACAGTGAATCAACATCTTTATTTTCAGTTTACAGTTAGCTTAGTGTTGTTTCAGTTTTCTTTAACACAACAACATTTACAGTATATATATTATCCCTACTGATAACTGAATCCTCTGAATTATCATGCAAACCTCTTTACCAAACCATGCAAAAATTTTAAGTGACATTTAACTTATAGATGCAAAATCATAAAAACGTTTTCAGCCATCTGATGGAAGTATTTGAGAATACAAGACTTAAGTTCACTTACTCAGCTGAATAATTTGTGCTTTCTGCTGTGCTGCTCTTCTCCCGACCAATCTGTAACACTTAGTGAGAATATGATTACGGTAATATAAGACTTTTAAACACAAAGCGTGTATTTGTTAGACAGCAGAACAGGAAGTACATTCACAGATTTTCAAATGTCCCTTGGTCAGTACTTTTATGAAAACAGTATTTATAATAATGTATTAATTATTATTATTAAAAATAAATATTAAAATCTGTTAAACTGTTTTGATTTACTTGTACAGCCATGTCAGAATTTTTCAAAGAGAAATTGTAAGAGCTGCAGAGCAGTGGATATTCTAACTGATACTTTTGCTTGCGATAATGAAGGATGACTGAATTATTACGGCAGAATAAATAAATGCTTTGTCCCCGATCAGAAATTACAATCCCAACACTCAGTCACTCCCAGAGGGTGGAAGCATAAACCTCACTCTTTCAAAAACATTGCCACCAATTGCTGCTCTCGTATGACAGATTTTGCAAATTACAACTTTTTTCAATAATTATGTTTAGGTATTTCATTGGCAGTAAGGTAAAATGTTCAACTGAAATCGATGGGCTCCGGGCTCTAGACGTGAGATGTGAGACCTGATGTTTTGAATTCAGATGCACCAGCCCCCCAGAGGAAGAGCACCCCGAGGAGAGAACCAGCTCTTACTGTCGTCAGTGCTGAAGGAGTACACACAGTCAACCAGCAGCTTTGCTTCGGCTGCCAGGAGACCCGCAGGATCGGGAAAGTCAAGGCCACCTCCGGCTTGTGCATCGGGTAATTTGGTATTGATCCTGATCAAAACACATGGAACAGGAAGACGGAATTCACTGTCAGTAGTAACAGGCTTTTCTAGACAGTCACTGCATGGTTTCGTACAGAAAACATGAAGGTTTGCCATTCATACAGTACATAAAACACATGAAACTTGAAATGTCTGTTATTCATGCACAGCACAGTGGAGCACAGTACAGCATAGAATATTCAATTACTTTTCAGAGGGTAAACATGCATATTGGTAAGTGCTGGACTGTCAGGGAGCTGCAAGTAGCTGGTTCTGAGTTATTTTTCTTAACAATTTTACACTAATGCAAACCAAATAATCTCTATATTGCAGAGCATTGGCCCATGATGACTGTAAATGTTGCCTGTGATCCCTGCTAAGTATAGGAGTAGAGTAGAGTAGTGTATTGCCACATGTACATGTATATAGGAATTCTTCATCGTGCTGATGTCTCGGGACACACACAGCACAGCAGACCACACAATGTAGACAGTACATCACAAACATAATAAACAATAACAACAGGAACAATTTATAAATATGTTGTGGACAGTAAATATGTAGTAGTGAGGGAAAAATCACACTAGACTGTGCAAAAAGTGCGTAGTGCAGACGTGCAATGAGTCTGAGGCCCTTCAGTTAGCTGTTGAGGATGCGCACTGGAGTGGGATAGAAGCTGTTCTTGAGTCTAGTGGTCTGTGCTTTAACAGTGCAGTACCACTTGCCTGAGCACAGGGGCACTATAGTCTGTGGCTGGGATGGCTGGAATTCTGAATGAAGGATGGGAGTGGATGTGTCGAAATGGTTAAGTCTTGCTACAGAGACGGGAAACACATACCCATTTTCACTCCCAAAAAGGCTGGAGGACGTCAGCACTTTGTGAACATTCTGTGCATGAAAAAAATGTAATTCAAGAAAGGAAACCATTTTATTCATGCTGTGAAACTGGAAATCGTACTTTGACATCCTTAAAATTCATCAAGACTGTATTTTTATGCCTTTGTATCAGTGATAGCTGTATGTACAGTATTTGTAGAGTTTACGTTTATTTTTGTTCTACAGGAAATAGAAAGCATGAAAACATACAGTATACTGTAACACTACTATCTTATACTATAAACACATTATGTTCTGTCAACACTTAAAAACATCTTAAAACCAAAAGATGACATTATGATAGAAATGACAGCTGTATCAGAATTCTTTTTCATTATCATTGAGTTTTTATCATTTTCTGTAATGTATCACAACTCTCACCATCTTACTTAGCTTCGGTTAAATATGAATTTCCTGTTTCCTGTTAATCATATCTGCTCATACCTGCGCAAATCCCAGAAGCTTTTTATTGGAAATTTCTAGATGTTTTCGGGTGAGCTCAGATTTTCGCAGCCGACAATCAATCATTGATAGTCGTCTCTTCAGTTCAATTACATCTTCCTGATAGAACAAGGATATATCCATACATATAATGTACTGAAATAGTGTCACATAAATTCACATATTCCTAAATACGGTCAACAACAGACACCTTTTTTTTACATGGAGGTACAGTATATGCATATATTTCAAATATCACTAATAAACTGACAAGCCAACATAGGATTCATCATTTTGAAATACATGTGATATTTTTATTTTATATTTTTATTGTCTAAAATGTTTGAAAAAATAGCCTACTTTTGTCGCTTCTAAGCCTTTCTTCTGCCTTTTTCCAGCAAGCTCATTTTTCAAGTCTCTGATCTCTGCTTCAAGCAGTCGGATCACTTCTTCATAGTCTTGCTCTGCACTGTTTGTCTGCTGCTGAACTGCCTCAGCTACTTGCAGCTTGCTTTTCAAATTCTCATTCTCAGCAATCGTAGCAGATGCTTTCTGTAATGCAAAACAAAACAAACTAGACATAACCCACATCTGGCCTGACGGCACCAAGTTCACTGCATTGCAGTAATAATTACATCACATCTAAGTGGAAATGCAGATTCATTCAAATGCTTCTTCACAAATTTCACTTGTCCCTGTGAACAGGGGCCGAAACTGCTCTAATCCAGCTGGCCTGCTCTGCAGACAGCCGTCACTTTGATGCCGTGTCTGATTTATTTGTGCAGAAGCTGGTGATTCCGTTATAAGTGTGAAAAGCACACATCACTCGAAGACAACAGGAAGAAAGTTCACTGTAGTTCATGACATGGTCAATCGTCATACCTGTAGGACAATTTAAACTACTCAAGAGATACGGGAAAGTCACTAATGACACAACAGGAAAATTCAGTAACTACAAATGACTACAGGTTTACTTACTATGCCCTACTTTATTTTTGCTATATTCATACCAGGGAATAATCTAAAACTTTTTTACAGTTAAAATCAAGATTTTGTAGGTTTCTAGGTAGGTTTTTAAAAAAGAAAAGCAATAGATGACGACACTGCTTCCAGAACATTACCTCTGTGGTCCTCTGGAGCTCCTCCTGCAGTGTGTTCTTGCTGTGCTCTGTGTCCTTCAGTAACACCTGTCAAATAAAAACCATAATTCCAGAAAGATAAACTGTTTAATAAGCCTTAAACTTAATTTTACCAAGGCGATGTGAGAAAATCAGACCATATATATAATTTTTGGTTGCACTGTGCTGTGTGTAGATTTTTCACTTGCCTTTAATTGTTTCATTTGCTGCTGAAGCTGTGCAACCTCAGACTGAAACTGTTCCAGGTTGTCTGTGCTGCATGGCCTTTCTGAATCATATGTCTGCAAAATAGAAGGGACATTGGATATGCCTTTTGTCAATAAGCAATAAAACAACGACAAATGACTTAAAATCTTAAAAGTGGAGTAACCAGAGAGTTTATGTCAGCAGAATGCCAATGTTTTGTTTGTCACAGTTTTTCAGTGCTAATTAATTCCATTAAAGAAGTACCAGGACAAATGTGCCTAAAAACCCACAAGCCTACAGTCATTATAAAAAAGGCTTAAGTACTTAAAAGAAAGCTTCAACGGTTCAATTGACTGAAACCTTGCGATCTTCTCCTCCAACAGTGAATAAATCCATGTGAAGAGGTGAACAGCAGCGGTTAGATAACACATTGTGCCGCAGTCCAGTCTGCTCCACTGAGGGCTGCAGGCCAGCCTGCTGGGGAACCCGGCACTTACAGGCGAATGGAAGGCTGACGTGTCCATCAGACTCGCTGCCTCGTGGTAAGAGAAGAGAAACGGCCCCTGAGCCAGACCCGCTTCCTCAAGTTTATCCTGAAGAACATCTCTGGTGGCTTCCACGAAATCTGCCCGACAAACACAAATCACTGTTATGTGCTCCCATAGTTGAAACTGTCTAAAGCCGCAAGTTGATTTTTCAGATACAAGGTAGTGGATACATTCATGCATTCACTGTAATAAAATGTAACTGTTTGAACAGAATTCTGAAGTCATCTCAAAAGATTTTGAGAAACAGGTTTTATGCTGAGAAGTAAACATGGGGAGGTCATGACTGAGAGGGGTATGTGGGATATACTGTGATATAAACATTTTACTGTATATATTTCTCCCTCAAGTAATTTTCACTGTGACAGAAATATTCTTCTTACACATCAAAAATAATACAACAGATACATCATGTTCCATGCCTCCTTTCTACTGATCATTTGTTATAACATTCTGTGATGAGCGAGGCTGTAAATGATCATTCCTTTCTGATCCAGCCTCACCTCCGAAGGCCACTGTTCCCTGCGGATCTGTTGTCAGGCTCTGTCTTAACTTTCTCCTTCCCTCTTCTGGAACGTCTAGTCCCAGATATATTAGCGCCTGTTTAAAAAAAATGCAACAACAGAATATTGACTTGAACAAGGCATTTCTTATACTTGAGCACCTGGCTTACAGTGGACATTTTAAACCATTCCCACAAGATGGCAATACAACATCAGTGATTTTCAGCAGAGCTGGTTCGAATCACTATGCTTTTACATGACAGAGTAACAATATCGTGTTGACTGCGTAGGCCACCATTAACAGACGCAAGATCTGCATAAAGGCTAACAGAATCTCTGTAAAGCATGATTTATGAACATATACCATTTACAAAGATCCACTATACCTCTTTTCTTTTCAAGGGACTGAATTTGCCACTCATGATTACTTTCAAGGTTTAAGGTCATTTTTTCACATTTACAAATTAATTTTTGTTAACATTCAAAAAATATTTGACTATCTTCATGACCATTGCACATTCATTTAACATTAAAATGTTCTCTTCCAAGACATAATCCTTTTAATGGCCTGGTAGATTAGGGTCAGATACTGGATTAGTTGGATCAGATTAAATCAGTGCTAAACAAACGAATCATGAAGAAAAGCAGACAGCATGTGAAATATATTGTACTTGCGACATCTTTTCCTACGCAGAAGAGCATCTGTAAAATAACTCTGAATTGATTAATTAAAAAAATATATTTTTAATAGGCAAATGTTATTTGAAATTGAGCTAAGAATTTGTGATTAAATCTTAGAACTTACCAGATCTAATTTTTCAGTCTTCAAACGAACATGTGGGTCAAGAGACACCTTTGGTTTTGCTAACGCAGCTTCCTTCGGTGATGGAGCTGACCCTGGAGCACGAAAAAACAAGTTAAAACGTTTGCAAGCAGCGCTCATTTTCTATAACCAATCTCTGATCACTGATGTCCATTTAATTCATTAGATTTCCTGAAAAAATATCAAGTAACTGATTTACATGGATACACTGAAAACGTCACTCAGTCCATATTAAAATCTTACGAGATCTTATGTGATCCGTCCATTTTAGGGTCGCAGGGGGCTGGTGTCTGTCCCAGCAAGCAACAGGTCCAAGGCAGGACACACCCTGGATGGGACACCAGTCCATCGCAGGACAGACACACTCACACCAGGGCCAAGTTCCCCAGAATTAACCTGCCACTATGACTCTGGACTGTGGGAGGACGCTGGAGCCTAGAGGAAACCCGCAAGAGTGTACAAACGCCACACAGATACTGTGGCACCCAGGTCCAGAACTGAACCCAGGGCCCCAGCGCTGTGAGGCAGCAGTGCTGACCACTGCTCCACTGTGCCAGTACATGCATTTCAGCTCATCTGAGTTCTGTGTTTATGTAAACATCCTGAAATAGCATCAGAGAAACAAGCCCAACCTATTCTGGAGGTACCCACCTGATATATTCTGGAGGTGCCTGCCAAAAGAATATTTGTTAACCTTTTTTTTTCTGCTAAACCTCAGTTGAAGTTCCACTGTGACAGATTAAAGTGTGCTGTGGACATTCGACTTTTGGGAGGTTTTGTTTTACACCAATGAGTGATCTATCGTGATTAAGGTGGAAGTTGTTCTGAACACTCAATCTTTCCAGCTTCACACAACCGTACAGACTCCTGCGAATCCTTGTGAAATAGTTAATCTACTGGAACCGATCCCAGGCAGACAGGAGTATGCTTAATTTTGATCCAAGAGAACAGGTGGCACTAGGAATTCATGTACTAGCCTTTCACCCCTGGAACAGTGTGTTTAAGTTAAGCTTTGGATTCAAAGGCAAAATGTTTTACAAATTATTTTTAAATATATAGATATTGAAACATCCCCAAAATTAATGCAATGGCAGGCATTGGGAAATAAAAATTAAGCAACAGTATGTGAAGATGTAAAGAAAAACAAAACATCAAAATACTTGTATTGTCAAGCTCATTTGAAGACGTGTGTTGGGTTGGCTCTGTCAATCCCTTGAGGGCACGAGATCAAAGAACAATAAAATTTAGGTTCATTCGGAAGATTTGCTCACCAAAACAAGCCAGAGCTCAGGAGCATCTGAGAAGAAAAGGAAACCAGTGTCTTGAACAACATGTCTTTCTATTTGGTTTTCTTTAGGAAAGTATTTTTTTATGTGGGAAGAAGAGGCACTGAATTCAGAGCAGCACATCCAACCAAAGAGACCCAGGGAGAAAAGAGTGTCAAGTCCTCCATTCGCTGGAGGGAGAGTGATGAGCAACCCAGGACTGGAACTACAAAACATATTACAAAATCTCTTTAATGAGATTAAGTCTTAAAGTAGGGAGTGGAGCTTCATTATATTAGCATCAGCTGCTTACATTATCAGTACACCAGTGGCAGAACAAAATCAGGTGAGCAACCTCAGCACAATCATAATTTGCAAAGGAGGAAGAACAAGCTTGATTAATTATATGAACTACCACTAGGTTTTGAGAATGGACAAGAACTGATTTCCCCAACCAAAGAAGTGTAATGAGAAACAGATGAGGAAGAACAGGAGTGCTTGTCTGGCCAGGGAGTCTCACTCCACTGCCCTTGGAAGCCACAGCTGGATTCCACTAAGCAGAGAGTTTGCTTGAAGGTATGGAAATCCTCAGGTCACAGAAAAGAAGCAACTCTATTCCAGTATCTGCTAAGAACTGCTAAGACAAACCTTGGATTTCAGTCAGCAGTGAGAGAGAGCTGGAGATATAAGGGACAAAAGAAAGACCACAGAGCAAACAGGAAGGGGGACCACAATCCTTTGGTAGAATACACATTGCATACCTAAGATGAGTGCACAATGGGAATTCGTGAAAGAAAGTCAAGGGAAAGCAGTTAAGAAGCTTACAAGAGAAGCACACCTCTCAAGTGGTTAAATCAAGTGAAATGTCCTGTATAGTCAATAAACTGCCCAACAGATGGAGCATGAAGGGGAAGCTGCCGTTATGAATCAGGATTCTGGAGAGAGCCTTGGAAAGCAATCAAAGACTTTAGGAAATAAAGTGAGCTGCACCAGCACATGTAAAAGGATTAAGCCAGCATTCAGGATTAACAGCAGGATCTTAAACACACAAAGAATAACAGCCTTTGCAATTCAATGACCCCCCAACAGCAAGTGGTACTGGAGCAATAGCCAGAGATGAGGCTCGTAGTACTACATGAACGGCAGGGGAGATGCAAGATGGAGGACAAGAGAAGATATCTCTTTTGTTTCTTCAGGCCTTAATGCCAGAATCCGTATGAAAGGCAACACTGAAGGGGGACTAAAAGCAGGACAGAGAGAGAGTAGAGCAGCTAGGAAAGCCCATGAGATGCGCATGGGAGCAACAACCAGGCTGAGGGCTGGCAATGGAGCAGCTGAGGAGGCAGATGGGTTCCCTGCTGGAGTGGGGTGGGAGAGGGCCACGCTGATCAATCAGGTGGCTGTGCGTTCGGAGAGACAGGCAACAGAGAGCAAGCAGGCAGACAGAAAGAGAACAGCAGACAGGAGGAGGTGAAAGCCAGAGCAAGCCATGCAGACGGGCAGCGCATTGTAACAGCTTGACGCTTGAGGGGTAGTGAGCAGAGTGAAGCTTGACTTGTATTGATTGATGTGGCGATGTGTACAGAACGTAGTGAGATGGGGCGGCTTGTCTTTATTATTTTTTATGTCTTTATTGTATTTATTATTAGGAACTCCAATTCCTTTACCCTGCTTCTAATTTGAGTATCTTCTAATGCAAACACAGGCACGAACTTGCCCACTCATTCATTCATTTACTATTTGAAGCCTATACCGTAGATCTCTCTCGGATGGCAGATATACCTTTAAACAAAACATCTCGAGAAATCATTTGTTTTTCAAAATAGCTCAGAGGAGGTCAATTTATTGAAACCTGTGGAAGGTTTGCTATATACACTTGCAAGCCCCTCTTTGTAGCGTATTTCATTAACTCCAAGATATGAGAAAAATAAGTGGGGAAAATGTCTGAATGGAACATCGTGCCGTTCTATTAAAACTGTATATTTGACAGTATGTTTGCAGTGCTCAGTATCTTTCCCTTTTCACAACGTGTTGGATTCAGTGTTTTGGTGTGGAATGCTACAAGAAGTTAATTTTCTTTTAGGGAGCTGGTAACTATAGCAACATGCAATCTGCCCGTACTGATTCCCATTGCATTGACGAGAGCATAATGTGCAGTAAATCACTGTCTTTACCAGTCATTCTGCGCAGTAATGAGGTGTGATAATACTTTTATCTGTTGCACATGAAAAAATGTATTCCATTATATGCACTGAATTTTGACTTAAATTCTAAATACATTTTATCCCCACGATTGCCCTGAAGGGCAAATATAAGATTAGTTTCTGGTGGAGGAATGATTAAATTTTAACCAGAGATTCTGACTAATCCAGGATTTCTTTATACTATTTTTTGCGGAATCGTTGCCATTCCAATGGAAACGGATTTTCTGTACAACGGAGTAAATTCTCTGAATGACTTCTTGTGTAAGGAATGTTGATACAGGTTTGCTGAGAGTGACATTTACTTAATAGGCTTTAAGAAGCACATTTAAAGCTCATGAGTCAAACTTAATTTTCTCTCTGCTTTGATCATTACTTTCTGAGCTCACCAAATTTTCCAGTAACAATCTGTCTCTGTAACCAACAATTTCAAAGGCTTTTTAAAGACGTCCGTACCAGTAATTTAGATTGCCATACTGCAGTGGATCACCAATTAAATAATCAGGATTAAAACATGTTAAACATCTTCCAAACCAAGCTTTTAATAATTTTTAAATTAAGCATGTTTGATAGCTTAAAAAGAGCTATTGATGTTACTGCTGACATAGCCACTGAGAATTGAGGTTTGATAGAACAAATCAGAACATGTAACATCAAGGTGATATAACACAAAAGCCAGTCAGCATGACAGAAACTGTAAAAGAGGTGGAATTTGGATACTAGGGTTTTTCTGTGTGGTTGTCAAGAGACCACTACATTGATGCTACGACTTAAAATTAAGAGCTTGGTTTTCAACAAAACGTACAAAATGCAAAACAAATTATTTGAATATATTACTGCGCTCTACACTACAGATGGATGAAGTCACATACAGTAAGATGCTGAATTCAAACTGCTCCCCTCAGTTTCGGCTAGAGTTCAGTGTTCAAATAAAAACAATGAAAATCATGTAAACTGCTTCATATAATTAAACATGGTGACCTGCCAGGAGCAGAGCCTGGGCATCACTGACTGTATTACCTGAAACATGTATGTCTGGGGCACAGGAGTCAGGCGATGATGAAGGCACAGACAGTGGATCTTCCTGTCGGGTCTGGAGAGAGGAGAGCAAACTGTTGTTGACTGTCCTTCTACAACATTAAACGTTTTTCATCATTTGTATTCAAAACTAAAAATTCAAAAAATGTTCATGTTTAAGTGTTTAACTGAACATTTGAAAATCAGAGAATCTCACACCTGCCCCACCTGTCAGTACCTGGGTAATCAGAGCGAATTCTGCCATTTCCTTTTGAAAGCCCACTGTGAAAACATCTGACTTAAATGATCCCAAGGTGTTATGAAACTCAAAGCAGGCTTTCCCGAATGACAGAAATGCTAAAAGAACAAATATAAATACCGCTCTCTGAATAAATAGTTGGCACTTTTGAATAGCTCAACCTCACCTCAGGAGATCTCACATGGACTCTCAATCGACTGGAGCTGTATCCATTCCCTGCATTCCTCTGAACACCATTATGCATGGAATTACTGCTGGATAAGGACCCTTTTCCAGGAATAAAAGCTATTTCCACAGTTCCTTCTTGCCTTGGAAGAAAACAGAGTATTTGATCAGACAAGGTCAACTTGCACAAATAATGAATGTTTCCCTTCAGTGTTAATGCATGTTTGAACAGCTAAATGTTCCACAGTTAAAAACTGTGGGTTCCTGAATTCAGTAAAGGCCTCTGATCAGAGAATAACCTGGTTGAGACCTGACATCCTCAGACTGCTTTGTGAACCTGGGTTACATGATTACGAACTGCTAATGGGACTCCAAGAGTCAATATACCAACAATATATGACGCCTGATTTTAAAGTCAGTAGCTTCATCGCACAACATTGTATGTAAAGTGTTACAGCAATCTTTTACTTTTCCGTTGTAGCTCTGGTGTTGCTGAGTAAGTAGCAGCCTCTCAATTTCAGCGCGTGTATACAACATGGGGTCTACATTTTAGCGTGGCAGTTAGTCTTGTTCTTCAGACGGAAGGTCAGAACATAAATAAAATAGCAAAAATAGCGTACAAGAAATACATTTTGTGTTGATAAAAGCTGTTGGATGACGCATGCAGCACTGACATCTGTTACGCGTAAATACCTGAATTTCACTTTGTTCAGTGTGCTCTTGGCCTCTTCATGTGTCACACCTATTAATGACTCCTTATTCATGGCAATCAGCTGATCCCCTGGTCTCAGCCTGCCATCCTGTAAGAGATGGCAAGAAACATATTATCTTCTGTATGTGCACAGAGTAGCAATAACTTTTTCAGGACGCAGGGATTTCTGAAGTTAGCCAAAGCTTAAATTTCTGTAATGTGACGGTAAATTACAACACCTGCGTATATCAGTTGGCGGCCTTGCAATGTGAGTGTGACTAACACAAACTGCTACGAAGGCCCTAAAAGTTAACATGAGCCTTAAATATCATTGCATAGTTTTCCAAAACTTAGTGGAGAGGAGGTGTGCTATCACATCATAAGGAAAGTAAGAGATACCACCTGGATTTTTTTCCTTGATGCCAGCAACGCGCTTCCATAAAAACTGCTACTGGAGTGTAGACCATTAATGACAAATACATATACAGCAGCACATGAAGTGTCTCACATATTGTTATCAATGTTTTACTCTAACTCTCACCTAGGTGATGTCAGTTTACAGTCATTACTCAGAGCTCATCTTAAAAGCAGAAAAAGGTGTTCTGAAAACAGAATTGCACATGACCTGAGGTTTTTTGGTTGTGTTGTTTGTTCATGTGATGCCAGCCATGCCATGCGATGTGATGAATGAGTTTTACAGAAAATAGTAAGATTCTGTAGGCCGTTAGTCATTTAATAATCTCCAAAAGACTCAAAACTAGGACCACACCAGTTGTGTGTGTCTTTGAGTCCATTTCTTCTTTATAGACAGGGTCCATAACACCAGATCCTTACACCAGACAGAATGACCCTTTCAATTAATCTGAATTTCACAGAAGTGAATCAAGATAAATGACACACAGTACAGGGATAAGGGAATAAAACAAATACGGCGCAGAAGAATATTCTGCAGCTCTAAACTACAGAACGCTGGGCTTTTAAAGTTGGCTGTGAGATACAGACACTCTCTGGAAGCGCTGCATTACTCTGAGACAGCTGTGCGAAACAAGAGGGATCCGGAGCGGCTCCGCAGCATGTCTTACCTTATGGCAATCTCCCCCCGACAGGATTTCCTGTATGAAGACAGCAGGCCCATCAGGTCTGTTTGAGCCTCCGCCGATGGTGATGCCCAGGCCTGAGGATCTCGACACTGAGATCAGCTGAATAACTCCTTCACCGGGGTGACTGCAACACAACACATTCCCCTTCGTTACAATATGATACATATGTCTGCAAGGTATTAAAGACAAAGCCATTCGCCTTCTTGGAGAAACTATTAGATATATTTATTCATATTTTATATGTTTTCAGTTATATTGTATATTGTATATTTTTCATTATTCACGAGAAAAATACAATGTATTGTTTGCAGTTTTAGGAGCCATTAAAAAAAAACAACTGACAATCTAGCCTAGCACATAAACAAATAAATATGTCATTGTCATCATTTCTATTTCACCAAATACAAAATGTGTTGATTGTTGTATTAACTATCAGGAAGTGTACATTCCGTTACTGTGCAATTGAGCTTGTGGTATTTAGCATTACTAGTCGACTGCTGTAGCTCTACATTGCTGTCCCAGTTTCAATAAATACTGCAGCTTTTTTATGCTTGGTGAAACAAATTTGTTGCAAATTTTCTAAGCATGTGGATGACAGAACTTCTTACACCTTACTGCCACTTATTTATTCAAAGTATCAGAATTTTAGTGGTTACTAAAAAATGAAAGATATCACGAATCAATGTTTAAATGGATATAGGTCATGTCCAGAAAGTGAGGACAAATATGTGCAAATAACTTTGGTTGGGAGACTGACACAGAACAGATTATTAATTATTATTTATTAATCATCTGTATTAAAATTTGGTCTGTTTCAAATTCTCAGATAAAAACATTCTGCTTCCTGCATTAACTATCAAACGAGGCCGGAGCCCCTCGGTCGAACCCGAGTGCGAAGGGCGCTGCTGTACCTGAGGGAGCGCAGCAGCGGGCCGCTCTGAGAGCCGGCGGGGCTCAGGAGGAGCGGGCTCTGCGACCGGGACGAGGACCCCGAAGACGTGCTGTCCAAGTATCTGCCTGCTTCACAGGAA
The DNA here is from genome assembly GCF_040954835.1 of Lepisosteus oculatus. Taxonomy (NCBI): domain Eukaryota; kingdom Metazoa; phylum Chordata; class Actinopteri; order Semionotiformes; family Lepisosteidae; genus Lepisosteus; species Lepisosteus oculatus. Next base: position 779,500 of record NC_090714.1, read on the forward strand.
GGGGAATCAGGAGTCAGAACACATGCTTGCTGTAAGTTAGGTAAGCCCAGCATTTCGCAGATTCTAGACAGGTATGATGGTGGTCAACGTGAAAAAAAAAATAAAAGGATAGTCTGGATTTTTCACAAAACCATTTCTGTGGTATCATACAGCAGTACACATGCAGAGGTGAAACAGTTGGATGTCTTTGAAAGTCTATGGCGAACTTATTGCTTAAATGGCACTTAAGTTCCATCTCAGATTTCTCAGGACTAGAACTATAGATTGTTGACTATACTGGGCCAATTAAGGGAGTCTGTAAGTCTCTACAGAATACAATTATGGAAACGTCATCACAGAGAATCATGAAATAGACATTTAAATCTGTTACATTGCCTTTTACTTATTTTTAATGAAAAGACACACAGCAGTAACTAGATACACCACTAGAGGACAGTATAATTAGCTTTATCTTGACCATAGTTTTCCATACTATCATATTTTGAAGAGTAAAACATTGTATGACAAGTGTGAAATAAAGATAAAAGTTTTGTGTGTAATTTGTACATATATTAATAGTATTTGACATAAATACTGGCCAGGTTTGGCAATACAGCTGCTGAGTGGAACATTATTTCATCTGATTAAGGAAACACATGTTCTACAAGCCAAAATAACGTCCTTTCAATGTGTGAATCACTGCAACAGTACGTTGTAAATTCTTAAGAAAGATTCTTTAGAAAATTAAAATATGCTACTAGCTTAATCTTTCTAATGAGGAAAAAAATACTTGACCACCCTATGCTTATAATAATGGAAAAATAATGAAAGAAAATATGTATACTGTACTTTAATAGAAAACAATAGTTTATTGCAGTACTGAAATATAGTACTTACAATAAGTATGTCAATGTTTGTGCCCTATAGAAAAGCTATATAATTATCAATATAATATGAAAGTCTCCTTAAAAGCTAATGGCATACTGTAGATCTCAAACAGATGTGTTCACAGTTGAATACTTCAGTATTTTTTGTGTACAGGTTTTTGTGACATGTCCTAGCCTGTATTGCACACACTTACAGTGCACAACCATACTGCAGGTCGTAAGCTTTTGTCCTCTGGTTTTTTGCTGCACAGCTTAATCCAGCACTAACAAGTCCACTTTATCTTCTCAGAACTGCCCTGTCCAAGCTGAAGTGACATGACAGCACAATGGATATTCCCTGAAAGACAGTGGACCCAGAACCTCCAAGGATGCGCTGAACTGTTTCCTTTTGCTCCTGACACTACATCTGCTTTCAGCTTTGGCATCAAAGCCCTGAAGAGCACTGATCCGAGATAGACTCCCCAAAAGTCACCAAGCTCCCCTGTTGCCTGGAGGAGAGGCAAATTATTAGGCCTTGGCCACCTTTGAGCTTGTGTTCTCCAGGAGGTTTTGTCAATCTCTCCTCCAAACCTAATGTCCATCCATATTTTTACTGATTGTTTCCATAATTATTTATATTCTGTTCTTATCTTATCTTATTGAGCGTGTGATCATTTCATACCTAAAGGGAAATGTACACCTGCCCAAATATATACGACCACCAACCCAGATGCTAAATTATCACATGCTTTACAAGTAATGGGTGTAAGAAGTGCTGACTTGCTGCAAAGGGCACTATACCAAATACAAAATGACTGAGATGAAAACTGTTCCAGTAGTAAAATACAATATAATATCTATATATACAGTAGATAGCTCAGGACTGAAGGAGCACCTACCATGCTGAATTGGGGAACTTCGGGCCGAACCAGTGTTGCTATTGGAGCCATATTTTTCTAGCAGTTCAGCAAATTCTCTCCTTTTAAATGAGAAACAAAAAAACAGATCAACCCCTTTTCCCCAGTTTGAGTCTTAGATTCTCATGTATAATGTAAAACACAGGTATAAATCTCTTGATCTGCAACAGGCAACAAAGCCCGTTACTTCCTTAAAAGTAGTCCGGCTCTTGAGTGGTATTATTTCATACCCTCCCCAGAGACAGGAGGGAACTGAGCTGATCATTCTTACAAGGTCGTGGCTTCAGTAGAATGAGATCGAAAAAAAGGGCAAGAGAAGTCAAACACCATATAAATCTCCACCATATTTAGGAGGTTGAATTTGTTGGACTCACTGAGCCTATTTAAGACTGTGCATGATGGGAACTACTGTGCATTTGGTAACCATAGACACATGGAACTGTAGCACAGAACAATCAGATAATTGGGTTTGTAACACGCTTCTTCATGGCCAGATATTGCTGAAAATCGTTACACCAGTCAAATAAATATCTCCAGAATAAAACTGCAGAAGTTCCCATGTTCAATGCTGTAACACAATCAGCTGTCAGAAAAATACTTGAATTTAAAATAACTCAGTCCGGGTTTTCCAGAATTCCTTTTAACCACGCTAACCTCTTGAGGATAAAATGAGGCCTTATGAATCTACGACCATTTGATATTCACGTTTCTTAAATGTAGTTCTTATCCATGGTTACCTTTTGTAACAGCAACCATGAAGTAGCCACGCTTTACAAGATCATTCTAACTTTGGACACCAAACTTTTATGTGAAATGGAACAGCAAACACAAAGAACTGCAAACTTGATATCATCTCCTGAGAGATCTTAACCCTTGACGGAACCAGACACACTGCAGGATGACTGTCAATAGGAGCAGATGAGAGAGCTCACTCTGACCAGGACAGTACTCATGTGCTCAACATGTGCTCAGCCTGCCGCAGAGCCACTGGTACTGTCATTGACTGCCAGGCTCAGGAAGTGCACTCACCCTCAGCTGCCTTGAGGACCCGATGTGTTAAAAACAAAGTAAAACACGAGGTCTTGGACTTCAATTACACAAGTTTGATTTTTCAAAGTTTCAAATGGCGAAAAGCAAAACACCCAAGTTTGTAAGCAGTCACTAACACCCCTTTGAAAAACTGAAATGTAAAACAAATGCCTCAGCTACTGATAAATGGAAATTTATCCTCTTATTTTCCAGAGTCTATTTTGAAATCAATTTTACTTTAATTATCTGATACCATTTAATAAGCAAGTCTTAGAAATAAGGATTTTACATATAGTGCTTCCCAGGTTAAAACATAATTTAATCACATCAACGGTGGCTTACCCTTCATTTATTCTAAATATGGAAAAGGACATTTTTAGAAGATTATCTGGCACTTTTAAATGCAGTATTAAAGCCATTAGTAATTACATCCTTTTTTACCAATGAGCCCTCCGAACATGCTGGTTCGTTTAATTGGGCTGGGTGGGGTGAGAGGGTCCAGAACTAATCGAGTGCTGAAACGCAGGGTAATCAAGAGAGCCTGAAAGTCTGTTTTAAAAGCTCTTAGCTTGTACCCCTTTAATCTCCGTGATTTTGAATGAACTGGTTTAAAAATGTATTACATCCATCAGATCTGAATGGATGGAATAAATTCAGTGACTAAGTCCACCAACAAAAATCCATTTTTTTGCAGATTTTACTTCAAGGTGGGAATCAGTTTTCAGTCTCATAATGAACAAATAATTGACTGCATGTCAGAAGGTATCACTCCTCACAATAGCTATGAAAATCGGTTTGGAAATCCAGGGCATTGCATTTAGTAATTGCTTTGAAAATGTCTAAAAAAATATTATACTACCTCTGCCTCATCTTTAAAACTGAAAAATGTGTCCCTTATTTTAATGTGGATATTACATTAAAATAAGGGACAGGTTATGGGAACATGTTAAATGTAATGGGCACGTACTGTATTTAGACCTTGGATTCCTCTCTTAAACAAGAGTGAAAACACAACAATAATAAATTCTATGAATTTGCTTCATTACTCTGCTCTCCTCCCCACTGATAGCTGATGTGTGGTGAGCGTTCTGGTGCACTATGGCTGCTGTCGCATCATCCAGGTGGATGCTGCACATTGGTGGTGGTGGAGGGGAGTCCCCATTACCTGTAAAGCGCTTTGAGTGGAGTGTCCAGAAAAGTGCAATTATTATTATTATTATTATTATTATTATTGAATCTGGGTATTTTTGAAAACTGCATGCATCTATATCCTCTTTGACTATAATATATAGGTCAGAAGAACATGCATTTCCCCACACAGGCAGTTTCTGCTACAAGCCATGCCAATAGTGCTGTTTAAAAATAGAGAGGAAATTCCCTGCACACAGCCGGTTACTTCTAGTGTATCCATTCAGCCAGAACAAGATATTACACTTCTGACCCAAGGTACCTGCGTAGGCTGTCGGGTACATCTTGCCTTAAATGAATGTAATCTGCTGATCCAGAATCTGAATGCCTCCACAAAATGACTCTAATAGAATGTAGTTGAGATTCAAGTCGAATTTATCATGTTGTGGCTTATCCCCCACTGGCCTCTGGTCTCTGGTTGGGACTGAACTACCCTGGGTAGTGCTTGAAGAAGATCCACAAAACATACAATCTAAGCATGTTCACACCAGGGAGGTATTTCACAAAGCGAGATTACTCAGCCAAATAACGTTAGTAAATACAAAAGTCTGGTTTTTTTCTGTTCCATGAAGCAAGACTGAATTGCTCCTGGTTTGTCAGGCTCACTCTTGCTGGAATGCTGAGGAGCAGCTTTTGCAAAGGCAGTCAGTCACATCTGTCAGTCTGTGCCGGTTGCCAGGGAAACATGTTCTACAGGAAACCTGAACCACCTGGCAGCAATGTGCAATCATGCCCACCTCGGGTGTTTCAGGGTATTTAAGGTCTGCTTGGATCATACTTGGGGCTTGGTATAGAGTTTGCTTCAACCTCAGCTTTGTTCCTAGCTCTGTTCTTTTATGTGCTGCTTCATATTGAATATTTAATCCCTGTTTCACCTTGATCACTTCTCTGGATTTGTCCGTTCGTGCTTTGGATCTATGTGATTCCCCTACTATGAACGTTGTGCTTTCGCTGTCTCTCTGGCTTTGAACCAATCTTGTTACTGACCACAATCCTCATTGTGTTTGCTTGCACCAGTTCCTGCCTGTATTCCCAGCTCACTACCACTGCTGTTTTCAGCTTCCCTCTTTAGTGTCTCTTACCCAGCACATGGGGTCTCACAGGTGACACTGACTTTCTGGTTAAGAGCACATTTCGCTGACCAGTCCGTCTCCAGCAGAAAAATGACAACACCTTTCTTTAAGGATCCAGAGCATTATGAATAGAGAAGTTTAGAGATTGCCAAGTCTTTGCTGGTAAGCTGGTTTAAAGCCAGAAGAATATTGTACCTCTCCTCTCTAAGCCTTTTTCTTGTTTTCCTGTGCAGAAACATCATACATCCCATTTCCTCACGCAGCTCGTACTCCAGACCTGTCCCTCATAAGAAGAGGCACATATGAGCTATATGAGCTATAGCTGCTCACCTCGCTTCTTCATCCCTGGCAATATGAAGGCGCATGTGATTGGTAGCTGATGCAGCTCTGAGGATGTCCACCGCCCTATAAAATAGGAATGAACAAAGCTTTTTTGCTCTGACACTGAAAGGGATCACAATTTACAGTGAAGCCTTAATTAAATATCATTCTGCATTATGAGCTAAGTGGATCTATTGTATATTTTAGATAACAATGCTGACATACAGATCTGTACCGTGGCGAGGTACAGTACAGTTCAAGTAAAAATAACTGACAAATAGAAAAACATATATTATTCAGTTACGGGTTCAACTACAATGATAATTATTCATTCCAAAAGGAAATTCAAAGTAAATTAATTTATTATAAATGTAATTTACTTGTCAACACTGTGAGAAGTGGAACATCTTAAAGGCTTTTTTTCAATCCATAGTTTATAGGATCTGAAAGTGGTCTAAACTTACTTTTCGCTTGTCACTCCAATTAAACTCTCCCCATTCACTTCCAAGATTTGGTCTCCAGGCTGAAGATGCCCTGAAGTATTGAATTAGGAAAAGATATAACATAATGCAAAAAAACTTAACAGCTACGGACATTTCAGAACAGGTCATTATTACAGTATATCGATGATTTGCAAGTAAACATTACTTAGAATTTTTAGAAGCTTCTAGGAACAAGAAGAATACAAGCAGACTTTTAGATGCAGTTTTCCTCTAACTCCTCAAATGAATTGCAGATTAATGGAACATTAACCTTTCCCATCCACTCTCACAAAGTTGTGTATTTGTGTATTACAGCTCTGTAAACTGTCCAAGAATAACAGGGCACCAAATGGGAATGGGCTGCCAGTCCATCACAAGACCAGTTTAGAGAAGCCAATCCACCTAGTCAGACTGGCTTTGGAAGTTGTGAGAAAATTGGAGCACCAGACAAAAACCTCCACGAACACGCAAATGTTACACAGCAGTCTGGAATCAATCCCAGGATCCAATTATTTTATAGAAAGCAGTGCTAACCACCATATGACTGCGCCAGTCGCATTCAAATTATGTGTACATCAAAGAATTTTGTGACATAAAAATAATCCTGGGATAACGTAATACAGCGTTTGAACTTTATCTGTTGCACATTTTTTAGTGTGAGGCACTAGTGTTATGATTATCATTGATAAGGGTGGGGTTATCAACCTTTTCAAGTGTTATACTCCGGACAAAAAACAATTTATCATGTTAAAAGAGGTCACAGTGAAGGTTTTCCTTGGTTTAAAAACTTTCTCTTTTTAGCTAGCCCGGTTACAGTTACACAAGAAAACAGAAAGAGCTCAAGAGATATGTAGAGTTATCATTATAAATAGAAATAAATGTTCTTTCTCTATCTTAGGTAAACAGATGTGTTAAATTCTGCAAACACGTAGGACTGGACACAGGAGACGAAGGGAGGTGGGGGTCTGGATCAAACTACTCATGAGATCCTTGGATGAAGAAGATATTACAGCCTTTCCTCTGTTCTTATACTCTCACATACTGTAGTGTGTTCCTCATCGTCAGGCCTGAAAGACCACGCCCTGCTGGATTCCAATTATCATTAGATCTTAAGAAAATATTTTTACAATTAGGAGCCAATGTCACTTTTTTCAAGACCAAAACTGTAACACTCAAAGGATGGTTAGCTTAGCAAAAGGCTGCTACATTGTAATTACACAAGGAAGGTGAAGAACAATCCTTTGGATGTGAAACAGCTCCTGCTGAAGATGGCTCTGGAGCAGTAACATGATGATACATACGATGGTGAGTAAGGAGTTTAGGTTGAAAGTGTCTATTATATTACTAGTTAATATTAGTATTATTGATGGATGAATCGTGGATGCAATATAAAATCCTTAGATGATTTATTTCAGTGAAACCAATTGCATGCAGTGAACTGGTTATATGGCTATAGTGTGTCTCATAAATTTTGCTTGTACCAATCAGCAAAATGATTTAAGTCACAATCAGCAAAAGTGATGAAACATGAATGGATTTTTCCCCACATCTCCGGAATCTGAAGACAACACTTAAATTTAAAATAAAAAGAAATCAATCCACTTCTAATTTCCAGTGTTCAGGTTTTGCTGATATGGGATAAAAAACGACAACTGCAGTCTTGAGTTCTGAGCCATATGTATTGTTATGACCCAGGGGGATGACAAAGTCTAACAACACTTTCTGTTCGCACCTGGGTCGCACTGCTCAAGGTCTTATTCAAAGTGTTTGTCTAGCTGTAGGCACGTGATGATGATCACACACACGCACCTATCGAAGGCTGTTTCTGATGATACACCAAGGCTAATTAAACTCATGGTAAATCATTAGAGCCATAATAAAAAATGACAATTTATTGATATTTTATGACAGTGGCGCTGTAGTTAGCCTTGAGGCCTCCTGTCTGTGTGCATGTTCTCCCCATGTTGGCGTGGGTTTCCTCTGGGTGCTCCATGTCCCTCCCACAGTCCAAAGACTGGTAGGTTAGTTGGCTTGTGGGGAAACTGGCCCTGGTGTGAGTGTGTGTCTGGCCCAGCGCCCAGGGTGCTTCCTGCCTCGAGCCCGCCGTGGGTCGGGTCAGGCTCAGCTCCTGTGAGACCCTGAACTGGAAGAAGGGTTAGAAGATGGATAAAGCAGGAACATTCATCAGCTCAGAGCACAGCATGAACACCGGAGCAAAGGAGAGACGAGACGAAGAGGACAGGAAGACAGAGAAACGGAGAAGGAACATCACCATCAGACCATTCTTTCTTGGAGCTCCTGCATTTCCTTCTTGGACCTTTTTTTTCGGCGAATGGTTCTGCTTAAAGACATGTACAATCTGAAAGCAAGTCTAAACTCAAATGGGGACAATGATTCCTTTAGAAGTGGTTTTACCTTGTATTAAATATACCAGAGACTGTCATTTGCGACTGTATATTAAAAAATTCCATCTTCTCTTCAAAATCTGACAGGATAAAGAAAAATGGATTTGTCTTTTTCTAATATGTATGTGTTAATTTTCTAGATACTGCGTAATCAAAACTTTTCCATTATTTTTAATCATTTGCTTTATGTGAAAATAAATTGAGAGATTCTTTTTTTGGGATAAGTGTCATAATGCCATTTCTAAATGAGTCTTGTCCTCATTTGAGTTTAGACTTTCAGACTGCACGTCTTTGAGCAGCCCTGGCAAGATACTGTAAACTCTCTGTAGCCACACAAACACGAAGCCGCTCACAACAGAAAACATCCATAAAAGCTATGAGTAAAAAAATTCACACATTAGCAGAAATAAATGAAAGAGAGTCAACAAATCCTGCAAGTCAGCAGTATAAAAGCTGAGTGCTGAGATGATTCAGATTTATCAGAGCATGAGAGGGTATTCACTGCTGTAAGAGGAATTTGTAATGGAACAAACTTCAGGCAAAAATATAGGCAGCTTCTCAAACTCTTATGGAAACCAAATACAGACTTAATAGGTTTATAAATGCCCAGAATAATTGCTCTTTAGAACTGTTGTCAATTGAGTCACTAATTTTATGAAAGATAAAGTGGTGACTTCTTACCCTGTTTCTGTCTGGATTTCTCAGTGATACATGGTTTAAAGCCTTAATCTGAGATAAAGCACATTTGACTTTCAGATGCCTTGATTTACAATTATGTGATGAGTATTGCTCATCTTCCTTCATTAAATAAAGCCAAATATAATGTCCCAAGCAATTTAATTAAAACATGCTTTGATAGAAGGGACCGTCTAGAAATTATCAGTTGATGCATTTGCTGCAAGCTCTTTGAAAGTTAGTTTGAAGGACCATATAATAACCAATGTCGAACTTCAGAAGATTTATTTTTGTCTGTGTTGCACTCCACTCTTCAGAAATCAATAGCTAAGTAATGCAACACTAAATGGTAAAGGAAATGATGACATAAAATGAGCAGGAGGCTTTTATCAGTGTGCCTTTGAGGCATGCAAACAATCTTCACAACTGATTGCAAGTACAGTGCTGTCAGAGGTAAGACTTGGAAACAACTTATGTGTAGTTGCGATGTAGGTTCATTAAACTCAGATCACAGATTTAATGATGATTATGCGCTGTTTCAGAAAACTGTAAAAGTTGAAAAAATAGAATAGAACACAGAAAGTATCATAAAAAAGGGCAAACTGCTCATCTTAGCCATTACAACTATTTCAAGAAGCTTAACATCCTGGAGTTCAGTAAGGAGAAACCGCCGTGTCACAGGAATGAGGAAGGGAGGCCACACAAGGAAACACTCTGCACAGAAACATGACATCTACAGTCCAGTACACTGATGAGCACTGCTTACCATCACCTGAAGCAAGTCCACCAGGTAAGATCCTTTTCACATAAACACCATATTCTTCTCCAGTTAATTCCTTCACTCCTCCAATAACTTTAATTCCTGTGCAAATAAAAAATATCCCCCTTAGCATTTCTAAAACAAAAACCTCATGCAGAAAGCTATTATTAATTAATGACATTTATTCTTACATGTTAATTTATTACTACCATTATAAATGTGTGGCAGAATTGCTTTATTTTTTGTTGATGTTTAGTGAAGTCAAATGTCCCTGACCTTTAATATCGTTATACATGTGTATCACTTGCTACCCGCCCTGCTATTATACAAAATAGAAAAAAATATTGGACAGAAACTCAAATAAAACTCAAATAAAATAAAAAAATGCATAAAAACTCAAATCTTAAATTTACTTATAGTGATAACATTTGTATTGGTGATCATGAGATTAATATGCACGATAAGTATATAGCTTTAATTTGGGGTAACGTCTGAGCTCTTCATCTCGTTCAGGTTCGCAGGAGAGCCAGAACATATCACGCCAGGGCCCATTTTCCAGAAGCCGACTAGCCTACCAGCAAGTATGTGTCCTGAGGAAACTGAAGCACCCAGAGGAAACCCACTAGAATCTGGGGAGAACATGCAGACTCCACCCAGACAGCACCCCAGTAACGCCCATCGCTGCACCACCATGCTGCCCCATTCATTTGATCACACGAGACCAAAACACTATATTCAGCCCAGTGATTTCAAGAGGACACAAGTCATCTGACACATTCACGTCTTCTTTAAATCGTAGGCCGTGTTTGCATATCCTTTCAAGGCCATAATGTCTCCCAGGGGATAGAGATGGACGAGCTCTTACGGGAAATGTTTAAATCAAGTTACTGGTGCGAAATCCGGTGCGACAGGTTACTGAATCAAGAAGTGCACTTGCTTTTTCACAGAAAGATACTGAATGCTCATTGAGTGAAACTTTTGTGTGTTTTTGTCAAATGAGGTTAGTTTTATCTCCTATTAGGACTTGGTGAGGACTAGGCAAGGGCAAATAGGTCAACATGTTAGATTATTATATCTTAAGCGGGTTTACGTTTTTCACCGTACTGTAATTCTTCTCACAGCTTCCATTACAGTATGTCCACACAGCACACAATCTCCCTATTCTCACTGCTACACTGATCAGACCAATCAATGCTGTTAGTCAGCAACTGTCTTGGTCCTTGAAGCAATTACGTGTTCAAAGAAAGCCATGAGTCAGATTGCTCTGATTCATCTGGGACTTTAGCGACACTTCTCAAGAAGGCAGTTTTCACCATTTCTAGCTTTGTGGTCTCTGCTTCTTCATTCCACTCGTGTCTTCAAGGATAAATAGTGTCACCCCCAGGGTGGTGACTGCCACCCTTGGTCACGGAGATCCATGAGTCTCTGCTGCTTGCCGGTCTAACTGAGCTGGTAATCACTGGTGCTAATTGACTTTAGCTGATCAGCTTGCTCATTTAGAGCAACACATTGTTGCTCTAATGTTTGCCTGTTTATGCGCTAAGTCATGTTTAAGTCCTCAGTTTACAAACACATAACATCAAACATATGGTTTACACAACTTCAGCACATAGAACTTAATAAAATCTCTCAGTAAATTGCTTATTAAGGCTTCCTTCCTTATTTCTGTCTTATTTAATTTTATGCTGAATGACAGCATATGACACACCAGCAATGAGCATTTTTTTCCTTTTCCAAAGGTGCGGTTAGTCATATTTCCCACAGTACACCTGAATAAGAGCAGGTCTGAAATTGAGAAATTAACACAGGGTTGACAGCAACTCCAATCCCTTTCAACCTTTTCAAGAGCTGAAAACAAAAGATCAATAAGCCTGTGATTGCAAACAACTGGAGAAAAACTAAAATACGCCGTGATTATCCAGGAGCAGGTCTGGAAATCATCAGAACTACTTGTGCTGACAAGGTCACAGGACTGGGATTACTGGCTACTTTTCCTAGGATCATCAGGGGCCTGTGATCCCTAACTTATCTTTCACAGCTTAGCTGACACATCTTAACTCCTGGCATGTTTTTCCGAGCACCATGATATTCAAACTGCGGGGCAAAAACATGTAGCCGTTTCTCAGACTCAAACTGCAGCCTGGGAAGCTGAAGTATCTGAGCAGATCTGGACCTGTCTCTGGGTTTTGGATCTTCTATGATGAAGACTCAAGTGCTTTTGCTTTCACCTGCACAGCAGATCCTCACCGTTGTGTCGCTTACAGTATCATTAAAGCTTGTGTCTGGCGATACAGTAGTGTCTCTGAATGTGAAGTTTACCTCTTGCTCGCACACTGCTTCTGTACGTCCTTGTGTCCAACACTATTAACTCCGGCTGACATTTCCCACAGCCCTTCCTCACCCTTTACACCCGCCCCCTCTTCCATGAGAGATAATCTATTATTTTTCTCCCAGTGCCAGCTAAATTGCTCAGCTTGTCTGTTCTCATTTGTCATTACAAAGAGTACTGTTGGATTATCACTGTCATTGTCTGAATGAGGAACAAGTAAAGGTTGCTGATGCAGACACCCACCTGAAATGTCTGAATCAGAAATTCTTAACAAGTCAAAACACACTGTCCAAAATGGGTTCATACGAGCAATATCAGCATGAAAAAACGGGTTATTTGGAACTTTATCCTTAAGACCACAGTAACAGTCACTCACCTAATCCATTTTCACAGTCGGTGAAGTCCAAGGCATGAACAGCTCGATCCACTCCATAGGGCCCCATTAGTGTCCTGAGTGCAAACCAATCAGAAGAAAACAGAAAATTTGCATTTCACTTTCAAAACATGTCCATCATCTGGGCATATCTGAAAGAAATATTTGAGGACGTATTTGAGTTGAAAATTAATATCGTCATCATAGTCATTACTTAGTGGTATCTGTAATACCGTATTTGTTTAAAACACTCCCTTATCCAGAGTAACTTTCGATGCATACCTGAAAATGAGATTGTTCTTGTACAATACATCTGTGAGACTTACTTCAACAATCGTGAACTTACAAGATTTAAAAATGAGGTCAGCACAACCTTTGCTGTGGCAGGCAGAAAAAATCAACAGTATTCAGAGAGTATGGACACCAAGTAACAACAAAGGCAGCCCGATGGCAGGCTCTTCGTGTGTACAGTGAACAAGCACACCTGAACCGCAGTCTAAGGGCCAAGCACACACCAAAGAATGGAACCGAAAGCTGCAAGATGACCGATGATATCGAAACAGGGGAGCCTTGACCAAGCATCAGAACTGGACTGAGCAATTCTGGGCACTGCGATTAGATGACTCCACCCCTGAGGATCGAGGACAAGTAAATCTTTTATTCTAAATTGAAAAACAATTAATTAAACAATTATTGCAACTACCATATTCCCATAAGGACTAACATAAATACAGTTTACAAAAATCCGCAATATTAATGTGTGCGAGTCACTTTCAGTTGCTTATCCATTTAAATTCTACTATTTCAAAAGTTCAACTCGTGCCTCCAGTTGCAAATTACATACCCTTGACCTAAAGCCTCTTTTTTAGAAGCTTTTTCCTTCTATCCAATGGAAACATGACCTCAGATGTGATATCTGTTCTTTACAGCTGAAAGAACAGCTGAAGTTTTATCCTAGACAGTGCAAACAGCAAAACTGGACACACCTTCTCAGTCCGAGGTGGATATACCCAAGTGATTTTATCATTTCACAGACCAGTGGAGGCTGTTCAGCCAGTCTAGTTCTGACTGCTAGTAGCATCTTGATTTGGGGACTCTGGAACTTCCAGATTCTGTCATAATAAGTTCCAAACTCTCTCAGCTCTTTGAAGTAAAAGAAGCCCCCCATTCTGAGTCCTACGTGCATTTCCATTTAGTTTTTACTTGTATCATCTGATCCAACATCTCACTGTTGATGCCAACGGATTTCTGAATCTTGTACCTTACAGCTAAACTTGTCGATGGTTCGATGTACAGCACTGAACGATTTATAGAAATGTTTCACAATACTGATTAATGCTAAAGGTTAACTTTCACCTGCCCACTTAGTATAGCCACCTTATTAATAGTAATTAACCCTTATTAATAGCAATTAATACTAAAATCACAGCACTAAAATCACAGTACTAAATCACTATTAGATCAATCTTAGCTTCTCACCATACAGGACAGAAATATAGCTATGGTTTTTCTTGTTTTGTTTTAACGCTTTGCTAAATTCAAACAACAATATTAAAAATAAAACAAAGCTGTGGGTTCGTTTATTCCAAATAAGACTGCTTATTAAGACAAAAATACAGTATGGGTATTAGCTTACATTAAAATTCAGAGGGAAACATAACCGGGAATGAGAGCAATAAGCAAAGCTGGTGTTGTCTGTAGAGACTGACACACATTCCTGGGTGGAAGAGAGATCACATGGAGCCTTGCAGCCACACTCACAGGAAACACGGTCTGGGCTGGTTGCCTTGCCCCAGAGCCTTCATCGTTAATATTTTATCTTGAGTCTCTGACAAATGCATGAAAACTGTAACAGTGTCTGATTTAAAGGCTCTTTTTGTGTCTTTATACAAATCCACATTGGTGTGGCAACTAATGTACCTATTTAGAAATGTTGAATTACCCTGTTTTGATTAATATAATGGTCTTTCTAATAAGCTTCCTTGTTTTTATAATTAGAAGTGGCTAGCTTAATTAAAGATTCAATTAATAATTTACTATTCCCGATGTGACCAAGCTTATATCGTAACATCAGATTGTAGTAATAATTAATGGCAATAAACATACAAATAAAATACAGTAGAGGTAAAGAGTTTAGACCATCACCCACCCATTCAAAATAGAAAATCATTATTATGTTGGAACTGTTGCACACTTCTGAGCAAAACTGTATTAACTAAGCCTCTCAAAATTATTTAAACGTAAAAACGTTTAGATTGCATATTATTATTTGACATATTGCATTTTCATGTTTTGTACGAAGCCTTATCTCTACTTATTTTAATATACTCCTAAATGATAAAAACCAAGTTCCATTTGATAGTTCTTTGAAGTACACCCTTGTGTGTTTTAGAAAACATTTTTAATGTCTGCGTTTTTTTCTCCCCAATTTTTCCCTTCTGTTATTATTTCACATTTTCATAACATTCTGAGGAATCAAAACAAATGCCTAACAATTGCATACACAGCAGTGAGATGAAAAAACAGAAGCTAACCCTTAATCCATGATGTAACAATAGTTACTCAATGCAAGCACCTCCACTAGAATTGAAATCAACAGCACTATGACATCTCTTCTTGAAGTTCATGTCAGATGTATACTGTAGCAAAAAAGCATTAATTAAATTAAACACAACAGCCTGCACAGACATTCATATATCAAAACAGGACAAACGCAACGTTTGCAATCCTCTTACAACACTGGCAATATGTGCATCAAACTGAACAGCTACAAATTTATCCCTGCAAAAAGGCAGACAGACCTGCACACGCAGTGTACCTTAGTGCACACTGACATACATGAGTCACCCAGTAATTAGTCCTTTCTACATTACCTGCTTATAATGACAGCACCTTTATACATCACAGAGAAGGTTGGCATCTCGTATCAGCTCCTATGCATCCAGCAACTATCTGCCCTCTCTCTGCCGCTTCTGCCTCACTCACAGCTTTCAGCGCGACCCACATGATCCTCTCTTACAGCCGGTTAAATCCACTCACCGTTGACAGATCATCCAAAACATCACTAACTTCTCTGATAGATTAACTCTTATGCAAGGGCTTGTAGAAATCAAACAGGCATTTCTGAGAGACATCTTTTTTGTATTTATTAAATAAAATACTATTCCTATAAAAATCAGAAAATAACATAACATGCCTAACATTTGTAAGCTTTTGTACACACATTGTACATATCCAAGGACAAATCTGATAGCTGTTTTAAAGTTCTTCAAATTTATACGGGGTCAAAGAGACAGTTTGTGTCAGGAGTATATAATTAATAGCTTGATTTCTTAATAATGCACATCTTAAAACTAGAATGAGCTACTGTACAGTAGCAAAATGAAACTGACATCCTTAATCTACGCCGTCACCTCGAAAATTAAATTATTTGCAAGCTGGGTAAAGATGAGCAAATTAAAAGCAGTAATGACACAGGTCATGAGCCATATTTTGTGCTTGAAATATAGTACAAGCAGCTCTTGTGTCCTCATTCAATTGCTCAGAGAAAAGGGTTTGTAAACAAGGAATTTTATTTCTCATAAATAAAAAATTAAATTGAATTTATTATTGGACTCTGCTGTGGCTTTCCATCGCTTCCTGTTTCACTGAGTTATAAAAATAAGGCAACACACATATAAAATCCTTCACCTTAGGGAACACAAATTGTTGACCCTCATAAATCAGGCAGCGGGTCTAATGAAATACATGTTTTTCAACTACACTGCCTTCCCCACTTCTCTGATATATACAGTACGTGTGCAATTAAGACAGACAAAAACCTTAGATATACAGTACACGCTTTCTGACAGAATCAAAGTGAATATTGTGGGTCTGATCAAAGCATAATTCCATGTGTGCAACACACTTACAGGCCATAATGAACCACCGAAAGGCACCTCCTGTGCGATGGTGTCTTTAAGACACCTATTATGTCATGGGGCCATTCTATTTGCAGGGTAGATTCATTAGGAGAATTGACATCACCAGATATCACTATACATACTAGGAGACCTGTTGCAGAAAACAAACGATTGAAACAGTTGTAGTAATCTACAGAAGCTCATCTGGCACATCTACGTCATGTAGGCTTCAGCAGTGAGTAAAATCAAATTGCCCTGAAATGGTTAAACATGTTTATCATCACAATTGTGGTCTGATTTTTTTTTTGTTTAGAACTGATGATGCATGCTACATGTTAAAACGTGTTAGTATGATAAATACAGGCAGTGCCAGGTCTTTCTTGTAGGACTGACATGTTTGCTTACCTGCAGTTATTTGATTTTCCTTACAGTAATTAAGAGAGACTGTCCTATGACACCAAGCTATGCGTCAAAGGTTGAAGGTGCGCACTTTATAGCCAGGAGCTTGTTTACATTTTGAACTGAATACATCTTTGAATCATAAAGTTAGTCATCAAATTTAATTTTATAGCTTAAATAATAACACACAAATAGATGTAAGAAGCTTTCTAAATACAGAAACTGATTAGATAACTCAAAACCATGTTTTTATCAAATAGAATTTACAATGTTTTCCAAGGCTTCAAAAGAACTCTTGAAAGATTAGTAGCTATAGATCCAAAACTTGCCATCCAAAATAACAGGTTTAAAAATACAGACGAAGTGAAGAATCTTGTGTTCCACCATCACTAGAAATTCTTTTGTTGTGCTGACTTTGGAACCTGAAATGATGGGCCAGCAGTCACTACGTACAAGCTCAGAATGGCAGATTTCAGATGTCCACTGCCTCTCTCATCTACATTTAACAGATATTTGGGAGAAAAGACTCAACTTGCTTACCTTCAGTTTATTAATCTTAAAATAGCTGAACAATCCAAAACGTTTTTGCTTCTGTAATCCATTCCCCATATGCATTAAATCACATAACACATGGATGTTGTGCATTTATTACAAACCAGTCTTTAATATGCACATTTTTAATAACTTAACAGTTTATATGACCCTTCAGATACCAAGTCATTAACTCTGTATTGGCAAAAAAAAACATGAAAAACAGATGACTGTGAGAGTGAACGGTCTGGGAGTTAACAGTTTTTAATCCTAAGAATTTGATATTTAAAGAAAAGTGAAAACTGCAAAAAATAAATCTGTCATTTCAAAGAAAATGTAAAAAAAAAGGACAGAATGTATTACAGTTGCTTTTCTGTAGGTGTACTCTAAATACAAGCGTATGTTAAAATACTAGACACCCCACAATATATCTCAAACTAATATTTTAGAATAGATGCTTCACCTTTTTAATAATTGAAAAAATAGAAAACTGCGACGGGAACAAAATAGGCTCATGTGAAAAAAGGCTGACTAACAAAACAGTAAATTAGAAAAAATATATCTAACCATACCGTCACAGTTATTGCATTATGAAATTTAATTTAATTATTCAACCTCCCATCAGAACAAGCTCTGCTAATGAATACAAGCACATATAATTGCAGGGTACCTCAGGTGCCCACCCTCGTAAAGAGATTATTTAGGCTGCAATGTGTACTACCACTCCACATGTACAGTATATGTGAAGTTTGGGAGCAATCTTCATCTAGAACCATCGGTACTGTGTTGTGCCAGTCTGAACTTGATCAGCTGGTAGGGGACATGTTCAGAGGAGAGAACTTAATGTCAGAGACAGCATCCCAGCCAAGACTACCTTGTAGGCTGGCTGCTTCTCTTGGAAGGGAAAGATTAGACAAACCCTGAAAAGAGCTCATGCCATGGTCATCAGTGTATGAACAAGTCAGTAAAGAGCCGAGAAGGCATCAGCAAGAAGGAGTTCAATTACCTGCTCGGTGAAAACTAAAAATACCTTCAAATACACATGAAAAAAACCCAAAATATTACTGCCTCGCCAAGACAGAAGGCAGCTGTTGGATCTGCATTGGTCATCACTGTCAGACTAAAGTCTTTCAGGGTTTTGAAACAAAAACATACATAAACAATATCCCACTTTATCTTGATAGTCCTGCAACAACATCACAATACAGATTAAAAATGCCTCCCCAAAGTAAACCATAAAAAGGTGAAGCAATAATATTGCGTCATCAGGAACAGTAGAATTCAAAAGAATTACGAAAGAATTCAGACAAAGAAAAGTCAATTTCTATAGAACAATAATGGTATATAGTCCATACGCAAGACCCAGCTTTCTGAAGCTCCAAGGGCCTTTTTGCTTTAAGTGCTGAATCAAACGGACTGAACTGCCCGACTGGGAAGATCTTTCACCCTGGGAATAAACCTTTCTAGGTAAGATTCTCTGCCTTCACTTGCTGCCGTTCCCTGCTACAACTTGAAAGAGCAATGCAAATTAATGTGATAACCTCATGGCTAGGGACTAAAGCAGATTACTGGCACTGAGAGCTTTAAGATAGGAGAGTGAGAGATTTTCTTACTATAAAATCTATTACTCCACAGTAATACAGACAGTAACTTGCAACATACAATTTGAGGCTAAGATGTAACTTGTATAAATTAAATACAGGAGAAGAGAAAATAAGAAAGAAAGGGCTATATATGAAGTTATAATTCTGTTAAATCCTATCATTGTTAACAAAAATACTGTAAAAACAGAAAAAAAAATATTTCTGAGAAATAACTGATATTTTATGTAAAAACTTTTTGTTAAAATGAAGGCAGCTGAAGACTTTAGAAAAGTCACTTGTGTTCCTTCTGCAGATTATGTTGAAATGAAACCACAATGTGGTATTGTATTACAACTCCACAATAACACATTCTGAATATCTGTTTTAAAAATGTTGTCTAGTTGTTTTTGGGAACCATGCAGTGATGCCCAAATAATATTAGCATCTGACACAGTATTTAGAGGAATTACTATCCACACATTATTTTTAAATTATCAGTTTTTACAAAGGCTTTCCTCATTTCCACCTATTCTAGAAACATTTATATTCTGACTTTGCTTTTATCTGTAACCTTTCAAAGAACTATTGTGATTAATTTTCTTGCTTTGAAAGCCTTTATTTTTGAATTTTTCTTAATGAAAAACGTCTTTTACCTGGTTATATTTTTCCTGTTTAACCATGAAGTGTACATTTATCTCTAGATTTTATTGTAAGCAGTTGTTTAGTGCATTTTGTTCTCAAATAACAGGACCTCTATAAAATAAATGATAAATTGATAACTGGATTCAAAGCAGCGTTTGTGATCTGAAGTGCTGTCCACTGCTCTTCACGTTTAATCTTGAATAACATTCTGTTTGCTATCTTCCGGGACATTTTGTTTGGTGTTTACTTATTCATTCTTTGGACAGTGTCTTATTCGTGGGTCAGAAAAAAAGGAGGTGGGGTCAAAAATCTCAATTCTTTTCTTCTACCCTGCTGCCATAGCAACTACCATTTGCATCAGAACTTTAATCACCAAATCTGCACAGTGGGTTGTTACCAGATTATAGGATAATCCAGGCCACACTGAGATATACAGTAACAACAGTGATTTGCTGACCAGGCAGTCTCCAGTCTAAACGCATCCTGTCCCCTCCTTTTCCTTTTTTTTGTTGGAAAAGAAGAGAAGCAAATGAAGCAGCAGACAAGTTCAAGATTTTGGAACAACACTGCTGGACCATGCTTGACCTGGTTTTCGAGGTGACATCCTGCTGTAGGCAACAGCGATTGATGAAGGTGCCAGAAGGAGTTAATGAAGGAGACTAGTTTGACCTGTTTAGAGAATGGAAAAGCACATACCCTTCTGCTCTCTAGAGGCAGCAGTGAGGTACAGTAGTTGGAAATGATCAGGACACAAACAAAGACTCACTGTCTACTCAGATCTCTATCAAGGAGCTGAAATATAAGAGGAGCAAGAAATAGCACATACAACACAACAAGTAAAACCAGATATACATAGACAGACAGAATCATCAATTATTCATTTATTTTTAAACCAATCTGCTCTTTCCAACAGTGAGTCCAGAAATAAAAAAATAACTTTCTTCTTCATTTAATTTCTTTTTTTTATTTTATTGAGATGTGGCCTCAATAAAACCTAGAAAACTCTTCAAACGTTCCCGCGACACAAACACAAACATTAATTTTTCCCTTACGGAGATACAAATTCCTCTTGTAGGAAGACAGTCAGCAGCCACAGGCACTTAGGTTGACTTTGAGTGGAAAGAAAATCAAAGTAGTGTACAGGAAGTCAATGTAAAAGGATAAATGATCGGTTGTGGGGGAGGATGTCTCTTTTCTGCATTGAGAAATCTTCCTGTTACAGACGCAAAACAGAACTGGGTCAAATATACGAGTATTTCTGTATTAATGGTTGAATATACAGTTTTCTGGTTATTTCAAATATTTTTTCAAAAAAGAGCTCAAAAACAGCTACGGTAATTTTGAGGTTTAGGCTGTGAGCAGAATGCCCTTTCCCTTGGACCAGGACAGGGCAAGATCAGTGTCTATGCAATGTCTTCTGCCTCAGACAGGGATTGTGAGGAGGGCAGTACCATCACCTGAGCAATGTCCTCTCCCTCCGCTGCAGTCCCTGGGACAGGTGTGACCTTCACACTTCCACCAGCATGCCCACACCTTCAGCAAGAAGACTTCTGTACTGCTCACACTCTGCTGAGATGTTTCTCTCTCTCTTTTTGAGGAACAGGGTGGTAGTTAGCTCATGAATTTAGAAGTTACAGTCCCACATGGGGTTCAGTGATTAGTGGTATGTTTGAGGATGTAAACAGCCACATGGCATCGGCTGGGTCATCTGCTCCCGTTTCACGACACTGTTCACACTCTGAGCAGAACTTAATTTTCTTCGCATGACTTTTCAGCTGTCACCAGTTCTCCAATAGCTTCTGATTTTTCCAGAAATTTCCATTTTTGGTTCTTCAGTTTCTTCTATTCTCAACTGAAACCTCCCCTTCCGTTTTCCCGTCTCCTTCCTCTGGCTATGCTCCAGGAGGGCATCTGTAGAGAAAATCTTCTCCACATTTATAATCTCTGGCCCTGCAGATTCCCCACCCGTGCCCTCTGGTGTTTCACTTCCACCCGAGCACTGGGTATCCTGGCCTGGAGCTGCTGCTTATTGCTTAACTCTCTTCCTGGCTAGACCGACTGATCTGTCTCATTTTTTATTTGATAAAATCAGTCAGCAGTCACTATCTTTGTGTGATAAAGTGCACAAAAACCATGTGTAAATGATTAGTTGGGCATTGGGACAAGATTCCAACGGTGTATAAAATAAAAAAACGCTGTCCGTTTGATCACACAATTTCTGAGTGCTGTCCACGTGTACAGATGGGCATTGATTTGTCAGATTCAATCTGTCAAGTATATCACTCATGACTGCATTCATGTCCACGCCCAATATAACGTCAAAGTCAACACAAGAGGAATTTGGAGGTTTAAACAGTCAACCTCACAAATACATTTTGGTATTGAGTAGAAAGATTCAAGGTTTCATCAAAGACATGGCATGCTCACTCTCCTATTTTCCTTTGTCATAAACTCTTAAGCAATAAACGATTTTTTTTCTCCTTTTCATATTGGAGTAACAAAGGGATTCACAGTCAAGCAGATATTTTTAATGAGCATGGAGAATTGCAAGTGCAATAAAGCTTTCTGGCTCCATTTTTACTGACATCTGCATGACTATGGCATCCTCCTACACACCCTACATTATCTATGAAAGCAATAAAAACTGCTTTCAAAAGTACTTTGTTTTGATCCATTCTGCATTTTGCAATTGCATTTAACTTTGCTCCTCAAAAAAAAAATGCTGTTGCGTGTTTATTGTACAAACATGAATAAAAGTATTCAAAAGTGCTGTTCGTTGATCTTCTCAGATCTTTGAGACCCTGCAAGACTGGAACTGGTTTGTACTGGCATGGGTGACCTCTGCAAGTGATGTTTTTAACACTAGAATGTCTCTGTGGTGACAGAACACCGGTGACAGAGAAAGTGCTGTCTGTGACCCCATATTATTGGGGTGGCTTATGGGTCCTGAGCCCATAAAAACTAAGGATTTTCTATAAGGTGTCCAGGGCTTGATTACAGAGTACTAACTCAGTAGGTCTATTACATACTGAAGGCTCAAAAGAAGACCTCATTTCTTTTTCTTCTACGACTGCTGCTTTCTAAATCACAACACAGACAAACAACCCTTTGTACCCAAATAAATCACTAATTATGTGACAATTAAACCCCAGTGATCCAATAAAACCCCAGTTAAACTATCTACAAGAGCTAGAGGGCTTTACAGACCCATTATTACTGACGTCCTTCCAAACTAGCCTACCACACCGTTCTTCTGATGAAGAATTAATCCAGAGTCCAGATTAATTACTCAGCAAAAATCTCATTGCATTCTTTATAACAGTAAGTGTGCTAATCCTGGTGCCCTGGCTAAATTCCATGTAGATTTCCACAGTCTGACCTCCCCAAACTTCCCCTTTAATTCAATAGATAGAGTATTATGCTATGCAGTGGAGCTGCTTGTGCAGAGTGGTCAGTGAATGCTGTACTTCACTGGTAGATGAAGATGGTACCCTCGGATAAGGTAAGTGTCTTGTGATAAATTGTGATGAAAAGATAGAATTAAGATAGAATTAACAAACAATAATAATTCTGAATGTTAAAATCTGCTATGCTCAAATGATCCCATTTGAGAAAACACACAATAATAAAAAAACATACATTCAAATCAGCACATGTTTTTTATATAAAGCTCATAATTTCTAAGAGCTATTTATGAAGAACTTTGATTTGTTATGTATTTTTTATTACATAGGTGTATCATTTAGCCTCCAAATCACATTTTCTTCACTTGTATACAACTTCCCCAGATGTTTTCAAAATAGAAATGGACAATTTAACCACATGTATTTTCAATGATTTCATGCATGGTCCCAATGAATCTTAGAACCCACCCTTTCTAAAAACATTTATATTTACTCTGAGATTAATGGAGATAATGGTAAAGGCACCTGTTTGATGGAAAAGAGGGTTCACCTCTTGTGTTCACCCCCATACCAGTTAAAGTCATGGGATCCAATATGTGGGTTGTAGATATATTTTTAGATAACAAAAGATTTATTGATATTTAATGTGGAATTCATGGACACTGCTACAGTATGTACATAAACAGATACTCTACGGGTGGTAGCACTAGCAGAACCTGCAACTTGAGCTCTGTGGTGTGCACATGAAGATGCATAGTGACCCGAAAGAGTTGCCTGATGCAGAAGTAGAAAGAGAGCAACTACTTGCTGAACTTTGCCAGATGGAAAGGATGAGGACATTTTCCCAAAAGAAGAAGAAACACCAGCTACTGTATGTATGCAGGTGGAAGCACTGGTAAGCGAAAAGTCGAGGACAGACACCGCACCAGTTGGACACAAGAGAGGGGGAGACCCATCACTGTAGGAGCCTGGCCTACAGGTGCTTGGGACGGCATGGGCTGTGAACAAGGAGGCCCAGGACTGGTGGAGAATGAGGCCATGAGTGGGCAGAGTGGGAGTCATGGACCAGGGATCCTGCTACTGCAGGCACAGTGAACAGAAGGATCGGCAAGAGATGAAACAACAGACCTAGGCTGGGGGCATGCATGTGATGGGTTGGATGCACGGCTGAAAACAGAGAGGAAAAAAAGGTGGAAAGGATGAAGAGTGAAGCGAGCAGGATTAGGAAGGGAGAAAAGGGAAGGGAAAAGGGGAGACAAACTGGCCAATGTCTGGAAGGCTTGATGACCTCAGATGAACTGAGAGCACAGCGCAGACAGCTCGGTGGTGGCGCTTGTTTTCAGTGGAGGACCAAGGTTGAAGAAGTGAGAAAACAACTCCAGTTCTGGATTGTAGGAGAAGGAAACAAAAAAAACTGCGATAAAGCAAAGTCCCAAGTGCTAGAAAAGATGCACACAGCGCAGTGTGCAGCCAGAGAATGTACTTGTGTAGAGAATCGAAGGTGTGGGATTAGGATCTGACCTTCTCTCACACTTCTGATTAAACAAACAACATACAGGACAGGCACAGATCAGGATAAGGGGTATAAGAAGTTCAAAGACACTGAATATCCCTTTGAACCAGATCTGCCAAGATGCCCCTTGAACTGAGCAGCAGGGAAAGAGGTAAACTGGTTAGAGACGACACCGTGAAGCCAACCGTGACTTTGAAAGAGCTACAAAGTGCAATGGATGAAATGGGAGAAAATGTCCGTGAGTCAGCAATATCCCAGTCAGTCCACAAAGTTGTCCTGTGTGACCAAGTGGTAAGCAGGAAAAAAATACTAAAAAAAGCCAACAAAGCATTAACCTGATACTGCAAACAAAAGCTTTGTAATCAGATGAGACAAAATTGTTTTTTTCTCCTGAACTGTGCCTTCTTACAACTCAATTTCTCAGTTTTTTCGAAAGCTACTATCTTCATAGTTGAATATTTGTTTGAAATTCACTACCTTACAGGCATATTAGTAACTATTCTGAAAAAAATGCAATTCATAATTATGGCACACAGACAGAGGCCACCCAAACTACTTGCCAAAGTGATTTTGTGGCCCAGCAGAATTCTAGGTTTGCCACATCAAAGGAAGAGAATACTTATACAATTAGGTTGGGATTTTTCTTAGCAGTTTTTTGTTGACATTTACCTTCTTTCAATCATAAGTATTCTGTTTGAACATAAAAGTTTTGCTTACAAATATGCACTGATGTGTACACATCATTTGTAATTCCACAAAACGCCATGGGAAGGTGGTGAATACTTTTGCACAGCACTTTTATTGAACACAAAAAACACATTTTGTATAGTTCTCGCTCTTTCTCGTATGTTTATGATTGTTAATTATTGCATCAATTAAAACAAAATTATAGCTGCAGCATAATTTTTGTATTACCTATCCAATATTGTTTAGGTGTGGTACATCTTATTTTTATTAATATTGACTCGGATTTTCACTGGAAGTAATGAGAACGTAACTTAGACATCCATGCCTCGATGCCCCATTTTAATCATGGGCACGGTTATGAACTTTCTAGAACTACAATATTATCTTTTCAAAGTGTATGAATTTCACTTCAATGACATTGGATTGGTCAAAGTCATATTGCTGAAGTAACAAAAATGAAGAAATAAAATATTAAATTGAATGTTGAACGTAAGAAATGATCCTAGCTGTGCCAGAAAACCGTCTGAAGAAACCGTGGTGTCTACAGACAAGTTTAACTAGAGGCTTAGTTAAAAGTTAAAATATTGTAGTAAACTTCCTAACTGTTTTACAGACTTTACATATTTACATTTAAAGTAACACATTTATGAAAATGTAAATATTATACGTATAATATGAGAATGATAAAAGCTTTTTGTTGTGTGTTTCTAAAAAACGTTCTTTAATGACAGTAAACTCCAATATTTATATTTAAATATTTAAGGTTTCGAATATTTTCTTGTAACTATAAATTAAATCCTGAAAACAGACGCATGAAACATTTACCACCATTAGCGTTGCTACAGTAACCTGGTACTCGAAAACAGTCTACAGAAATGGGTCAAGAAAAATCTAAGTAGACTCGTACACTTTCCATTAAAATATCCTCTTTCGCAGATAATTTGTGCCTACGTACTGTATAAACAAGATGCAAGTTCACCAGTTTTGGTCTTGTGCTCTAGAATGTTATACAATATAAACCTACTGTACATTCTCGTGGGTCTTACCAGTAGATGAGAGACAGTCCATCAAAACGCTCAAGCTCCCTGCCTGGAGATTTCAAATAGGACATTGCACCCGGAGAAAATACGAGAGGTTTCAATATACTTAGCAGTCGCCGCCTCCGTTTCAAAGTTATTTGTTTTTTTTAAATAACAAACCGCTGAAAAACTGCATTACTTCATTTTCTTCTGGCGTCTTAGGTACATTCCATGTTCAGCTGAGTAAGTAACTGTCAGCACTCATTCAACATCAAGTTAATGATGTGGAGATTTCAGGCCGGGAATGAGACTCAGCTACCCCTGTTTCTAATCTGTCAGACACGTGATTCTGCGCTGTCCTGACCGTCTGTTCAATAAAAGAAGAGCCTTGCTCCAGCAGCGCCCGCATTGCTTTTACCTCCTACAATAGGTGTCAGTTTTGATTTTTCAAAGGTTGAAATGGGGTGAGTGCTTTGCTGCCTGGACTGCTGAAGAAGCGGATGTCACAAGATACATAACTTCCATTCATAAACCACACAGAAGTTCACGCCACTCTGTAGACAGACTCAAGTGAAATGGCTGGTATATTCAGTTAGGTAACTGTAACCATTTGTATTATAAATCACCCTGCTACCAAGGCTTAATTTCTTTCTCTTGCAAAACAAAATAAAAGAAACAATTTCTTGTTTTGCAGTTTATTTGTTTGAGGACATTATACTGTAGGTTGTACATAACTCCCTGTTGTTTGGGATGAAGTGTTATGCAGTGCCTTACAAAAGTATTCAGACCCTACTTTCCACTCTTTCGCTGTACACTTTTTAAATTTAAATATTGTTTTACCCACCTAAATGCTCAAAATGAAAAAAATAAATAAAGGTAAGTTACAGTAAGTCAGCAAAAACTAAAGAGAAAAATCTAAAATATGTCGATTGCAAACTGTATGTGCTGTATTCAGACCTGTGGACAGTCACAAGTCTTTTGGGATAAGTAGCAAATTCGCACATACAGTATTTGCCCATTCTTATTGGTAGATTTGCTCGAATGCTCTCAGGTTTCTTGGAGGCCAGTCATTGACTGCGCTTTTCAAGTCTCCCACTCTCTCGTGATGACTTTAGGATCCATAGATCAATAGGATTCAAATCAGGACTCTGTCTCAGCTGCTCAATGACATTTTCTTCCTTATTTCCTATGCCACTCCAGTGTAGCTTTGACCTCGATCTGTGGATCATTGTCCTCTTGAAAGGTGTGCTCTCGCCCCAGCTTGATAGGTCTGAAGCAGGGAGACCAGAATGTTCCCATCAGTCTTGACCGCCTTCTCGGTCTCTGCAGAACTATAACACGATTGACAGCAGGGATGGTGTTGGTTGAGTGACATACTGTACTATGTTGGTTAAAACCAGATGTAAAAACATTGAAAGTTCCAATGTTGTCCAATGTTCTTGTTCCAATGTTGTCCTGTCTGTCTGGGGGTGACAGAACAACACTGGAACATTGGAAGGAGTTACTTGAGTTATTCATATTCTTATAATGGCCAATGTTTTGGTCAGTAGTGGGTGTGTTGTTTTTTCTTCTGTGCCTGCTTCCCTCTCCTTGTAGAGGAACCTCTGGCCTTGTAGCACAGACAACACAGCTGACCAGAACCATCACAGATTGAGTGACACTGTTTTTCTAGATACCTGTCCATCACCACACAGTGAGGAGACCTATTTATGCCTGGGGCTGCTGAGCAGGCTGGAACTGGACCTGGAGCAGAAGGAAATAGAGGAAAGGCAAAGGAGAAGGAAGGAGGGACAGTGTTGCTGTTACTATTTGTTATGGCCCATTTCGTAATGTACCCTCTACATTGTCTACATTGTCTAGGCAGTGTGTGGGTGCCTTTCACTTAATGATCCACTTCACCATGCACAGGGAGATAGTCGGGGTTTAGAGTCGACTGTTTGTCTCTTTAAGGTAATTTTGTGTACCTATATTAATGTAGGTTTGCTACAGCAGAAGGTTTGAATACTTATAAAATCAAGACTTTTCCATTTTTCTTTTAAATGACTTATTTGGGTGTAGAGCTTGATCTCTGTGTGTGAAAGGTTAAGGTCTATGCATGCTGGAAAGAAAAAACCCACACCTGATGTGTGGAATGTTTGCAGAAAGGAAATGTGACAGTTCCAGCACCTGGAAAGTATAAAGTACATTTTGTGTTAGTGTTACAAATATTTTAGAGCCATACAGTATATATCTGCTTTTAATTTTGAGATTAAATATATGCCAAATTGTCCTCCTCCTAAACACAAATTTTAGGTTGCTCTGATGTATAAAGCCCTCAGAAGTGCTCGTGTTCAGAGCACATTTTTGCTGTGCTCTCTAGAGAAGCCCATTCATTAAATAATCTCATTTCAAAACTCCACTGAACTGATCTGTGACGTCTTGCAACCCTACATACTTCTTTATTTGTATCTTGAATGCGTTGCAAATATTAGTTTCTATTTCAAACTGCAAGACTGCAGGCTTAAAAGCAACACAATGTGAGAACTGAAAGTTTTTGCAAAACTCTTAATTTGTTTTTGGAGATGTGCTGGACAACGTACAGTATGAAGACAAAGGAAACTCTGGACCTCAGGTTCCAACCACTTAGTTGAAGAATCACATTTTAGATTGGAAATCTAAATAATCTAAATCTTAATTTCTCTGTCATGTGCAAAGAACATTTCTATTCTTAATGTTGCTCCAATGGCAGCCCATCTGATGCAGTACAGCTAAGCTCCTGTGCCTGGTGCTCAGCATAATAACTTGCTTAAACATCAGGAAAGCTTGTGGCTTGACCCTTCTAATCTTCAGTCTAGTCCAAATAATTTGAGTACTTCCTGGAAATGAGCATTTCACTGTGTTCATATAAAAGAAACAAGAAGTATTGTATGTATTGTAGGCAGCACAGTCACACCCTGGGTGACAATAGGGGGTTAATTTGCATTTCCAACAAATGATTCATTTAGTGCAGTAACGTAAATAGGACAAAAGATCTTTTTCTGATATTCACTGCTTTGGAACAGTAATTGGTGTACATATTCCAGTTTAGTTTTTAAAAAGAAACTTTCGAAATGTTCTGATTCTTATTGTTGAAAAGTAATTGACAATGGATTGTTCAGCAGCTCACACAGGACAAGTGAGGAGCGCAGGTCGTGTGGTCCAGGGGGGCCTGTCTGAGCTCACTCTGGCAGAAGACTGCCGGGGGTGGGCAGGCTCGAGACAGCCAGATTATCCTTGTCTCGCTTGGCAACAGGAGTGCTTTTACTAAGCGGGTGCCTTGGAGCTTAAAGTATTTTCATTTAGAGCTGCCTCCCTCCTCAATCAAAACTACCTGTCCTGCTGGAAGTTTTGGATCTGCAGAAAGAAACGCAGCAGGTGGATCTGTAAAGTGTGTTTCAGATGAGATCAGAAATAGCTGCCACTTCCAGTTTAAACATCCTTTCAATCCAACCAAACTAACATGGTTTTTATTTCTCAAATAGTGATACAGTATATAGCAGAAAGACAGCAGATGCACTCATCTTTCTTCCAGATGTGTTACTTATTGAAGTGTAAACTGGGTAATGAATTAAGAACACTCTGAAATATTTTGTTACTTTTATTGCTTTCCGACATAAAACAATAGACTGTTAATCTTTTAAATCCAAAAGATCCATCTCCGTCTTGACATATTTAAATAGTTTATTTTATCTTGGTTTTAAAATTCAAGAGAAAATTGCAAATTCACTTGTTTTATTTGTGTTTTCTTTTGTTATACTGACCTCTGGTGGAACTTTGTGGGGCTCCAAGTTCTTCATTTTACTATTGCAAATAAACTTCACATCTTCTGGCATTCCAAATATCACAGTAGAATATAGGATTCATCATGCGTTTGGAATCCAGAAGATGTACTTACAAATCTCACGATCAAGATCATATATATCTTATCATATAGATCTTATAGTTACCAGATCATAAGACACGATGCTTAAGAGTACGTCCAAATTTTTCAGATTTTTTAACTGACCTAGAAAATAAAACTAAATGTAAGTTGCTCAGCAGTTCCTAAAGTAACCTATTTGATGAGTGATCTCTTCATGAGAGTAATCTGAACCGTATATAAAATACCCTCTTGACTGACAGAGGAATTGGTGGAGTGCAGAGAGAGTGGAACTGCAGGAACAAACACCCTGCATTGTTGAAGCAGGCCATGGAAATGAAGATATGCTGATGGATTATCCTGCACTGGGGAGTGTTCAAAAGCACATCTCTCCCAAGTAGAACTGGCTCTGTCTGGTTGAGTGGGAAGCACACATTCCAGTAACTCCACCCACAGTGTGAGCACTGTACCCAGCTGGCCAGCAGAGCAGTCGAAGACGCTTTTGGTAAAATCGTTCATGATAAGCACCAAAACAAGAAACCCAGTGTTTTAGGTGAAAATCACAGTTGCATGCTTAAATATGTTCATGTTTAATTTCTGATGTCTAATTTAAATGTAAAAATTGTATTCCTTTGCTGGTTATTATCTGGGCATCACTTTCTAATCAATTACCAATTTTATGCTAAAAACATTTATGCTAAAATTATTTCTCCATGCTGTTCTTTTAATTTTAGCTTCAGTGGATTTTCTAATATCGATGGTCACCAACTACACAAATATACAAGCTTATGAACTCTTAGCTTCATAAAACTTTCTACATGCTAAATGCAGGTATTAGTGTTTTGGCCTGAGGTGTTCTACTGTAGCTTGATGGCGTGGGCTGGGTAACACCCTAGTGCATTAACTATCCAAGCACTGAAGGATATGTCAGGAAGGAAATATTTTTACAGTGCCCTCTTCTGGCAAAAAGATATGATTCACCTACGTAATGTCACCTACCCTCCCCCTCCTGAGACAGAAATAGTGGCACTGGATCATGTTAGAAAATCGATTATTAATCCTTTCATATCTGCTTGCTGGTAAAAGGATACAGCGGGCAGTATCAAAGCCTCCAGCCTCTGGTTTCTTTATCAACAGTCATGGAGCCCTGTCACCTGTGATGATGGTGCCCTCCACAAGACCTTTGCTCTCTTCTCTTAGGGCAGGAGCTCGGAGTTCCAAATCTAATCCAGCCCTTCCCTTCCCTCAGTGACCCTTCAATGATCTAATAATCCGCCGAAGATGACAGAGCTCTGAAAAGCAAAGTTTAGAAGATACAAACTTAAGTAGAATGTAGTACTGTAAGAGAAGCATTTTTATAGGGCATGCTTTTAGAAATCAGTTTGTTTTATAAAAGCACTAAAGCTAGAGTTGACCATTTCCAGTTTGTGTTCTCCTTATTATTTTTCAGTGCCAGGACTAAAAATCCGCTTTCCAACACTTAAACATTTCACATTTCTGTATGAAATGTCATGGTGGCTTATTACACACACCAAAGACGCTCTCGAAGTGGCCATGAGACCTATGAATATTCAAAGGCTGTAGCGTGGAAAGTCAGGAAATTGGAAACAGGTTTTTTCAGTTCTATGAATGTCAAGGCTGGAGGCTAATGACTAGAAAACATGTTTTAACAGCTATCCAAAGAAATAAAAGTTTTGCTTGTACCATGCTTTCACAGGCATACATTTACAGAAGGATTATAAATTATATTACATTAATAGCCCCAATGCTACAAAATGGTGCTCCAAGTGACTGAGATTAATAACATACCAAAATATAGTTTATAGACAGAAAAGCTGACAGTTGCACTGCAGCGGATTAAAAATGCTTACTGTCTTTTCATTGCAAAGTCATGAGCTTAGAGAGATCAACTGTGGCCAAGGCACATAGTATACGACTAGTTACAAATGTACAGCATGATGCTATCGTTTTTATAATGTCTAATATTTTTTGAAGGATTACAATCTCTCTCAAATACTCACAGCCAGTTCAAAATTATCATTCTTATTTTAATCTAAAAGGTCCCTTACAATTCTAATTATCTGGACCTTCCTCTGTGAAAATGCTATGACATGAACTTAAACTGAATGTAATTTCAAGGGAACATACGGAGAGGAAACATAGCTCTTGAGTCTATGCTTCAGAATGAAATAGATGTCCAGTCATTAGTGCCAAAAAATATTAGCTCCTTTGGTGAACCCCATTGGTGCGATGAAGTATGTATATAAGTATATAGATTTTACAATCTGACATCTCCAAATAATGGAGAAGAACTTTTCTTTTGCTCCCGGTGCTGTTGTATTACATGAAACCTGTTTTTAGACATACTAAGATGAAAAAGGAGCTAAGAATTAATTCTGTATTAATTGGTATTCTCAGGCAGCCCTGCCTAGTCTGAAGGTCTTCTTTTTATAGCTTTTATCTCCTACAATGCTCAGTTTTCAGACGTACATGAACTGCAGGCGTTCCCTGCTAACCTAATCCACTATTGTTTATCTGTTGTGTAATCAGGCATGGCACACAGAGATGCCCTTCCCTCTGCAGTTTCGATGGAAGATCCAGTTGCCTTGCTCAGCTTTCCATGACATTAACTATAAAATGAGTGAAATATGGCTGATGACATATTCCATTGTCCTCGAAATCTTCACAGAGGTGCTAAAAAAAAACAGTCTGTATAAAAAGAGCACAGTCGCCTTTTGGGCATACCCACTGAAGAGTGACTCAATAGTGAGATCTTATCAAGCAATAACAATAACATATAGTTACTTGGTTGAATTGTTTTAGAAAACTTGATATTTTGTTTATTTAGCGGTGAAAAGTAGTCAAAGTAGTCAAAGAACTACTCTGGCATTTTTTGTCACTGCCTTCATGGACTCTGTAAAGTGAGGTGAGAATGAATTTGTAGAAACCACCTCCTCCTTTCTGTGTTGGAATGCGTGGCATGGAGTTATAGGGGGTTCGCCTCTGTGTTCAGTGAATCATCCTTGTTGTGGTCGCTGCCTGCTGAGTGGGAGGCAGACGTGGGGGTGTGGCTGTGGGCAGGAGAGATCAAGAGGAGCAGGTTCAAGCATTCCTCTCCCATAGTTCACTGGGGCGGGTGAACAGGTCTCACAGCAGCCCCACTAACAGGTGCGTCACTCATAGTGCACAAGGCAGAGCAGAGCAGAAAAAAATAGACACCAATTTTATCATTTTAAGAATGTTTTTACACTTTTTCCCATTTACCAATAACAGGTAAAGAGATAATACACAATTTCAAAGAAATGTTTTTGTCACATATGGTTTTCATTGTGGATGCAACCCCATTATGCATATAATTTTATTATTATCTTTGAGGATAGTGCAACAGTTTTGGTCCATTCGAACAGTGAAATTTGTTTTGAAATGGTTTTAGCAGATGAAGTTCCTTTTTCTCACAGAGATGTAATAACAGATGGCTTGGATGATGAAATATCAATAAACTCTGTTAAATCTTTACATGATTGCAACAGAACGGCAGATTCATTTTTGTGTGGCAAAGGGGCCTCTCTGTCTTGTTTTGTTTTTTCACATTGCTGTGCCTCTTTCCATCCAGCCTGGTGAAAATCTGCCAATTTCATCTACCATGGGGTTGATTCTAACCAGTAATGCTGTATGTATGGCTCTCTGCTCCCTGCTCTAAGCTGAAGGAGAGGAGATCCATAGCTATCTTTAGAGGGTGCTACGTGGGTTCTCTCAAGTTAGAAAATATTGAAAGGTTTTGAAAATTAATATTTGAAGATGATGCATCAGGGTAGTGGAGGAAACTCATTTGAAGCTTCGGCTGAATGAAAAGTTGTGGGGTTGGCTGAGAGATTCTAGGGATGGTGATTTGCCCAATCAGCGTGTTTAATCTGTTAAGTCTGCATGATGTCTCCATGTGATAGAGGAACCACATTCTAGATAGAGGAACCCACTCAGTCCTCCTGTCTGCATTCCCTGCAAGTAGACCTCACTGTCAAAGCTCTGTATTGCTGGGGGGGAACGTCCTGCCGGATTCTTCCCGTGGACCTGGGGTGTTCATGTCTTCAGCTGCTTCTACTGAAAGAGCAGCCCAGCCACTCGAGCGAGTCATGCCTCGGAGAGTGTAGTATAGGAACCAGAACATGAACATGAACTCCAGACGTTTTCCCCACATAGGACTGCTTTAAAGAATCGACTCGCATCCAATGTCAGACTTTAGATGTCATTTCTATTCATTTAAACTTCACACAAATGTTTGATTTTGTGCTCCCACTTCATGCATTGGCATCTCAATGCCATGCATTGAGAAAATGTGAAAAAAATCATAAAAATCCTGAAAAGAGATGCCTTCTCCCCTGTACTGACAATTCAATGTATTTTTGCCCTTTTAAATGTTGCTATTTAATGTTTCCTTCTATACCATTAACACACTATGAAAAGGCATTCATTTACATATTTTAAAATATCTTGTCTGCCTACTGTGTTCATTTAAAGTCAATCATCTAGTGACTTGACTGCAGGTAAAATCAGTAGAACTGGTTAATGTTTTTAGTGTTGTTGTATCATTACCCTTAGACGTTAATATTCAGAGATTACTTCAAAAATACTCAACAACTAGATAATAAACTTGGCAATCGGTTCTTTCAACATTCTGAACAAATAATTTTCATTCCAAGTTTTTTATATCCAATGTTGTACACACCAACTTGCAAAACCCTTCTTTGGCAGACATTTGAGATTATTTTGGCACATGTTGTCTTCTGTCATGTCTTGTTTTACGTTGTAAAGCAGGTTGTACTGGAGGGAAAGAATGCTCTCAGACTATATCCAAGCCTGTAAAGTCTGACACAGCCGACCTGTGACAAACGTGTGTGCTCCACACAGACTCTGTCCAACTGTCATTCTCTATCCAAACAAGAAAGGAACAGGAACGTTTGGAATGAAGAGCCTGTTAAAAATGAACATCCCCAGAAGCTGCATCGAACAATTCACACTTATCCCCACAGTAGCTCATTGCTCACTAATTTCAGATTCGTTGTCGTATATTCCATCCATGAACAGAAATATAATCATTCTGGATTTTGAAAACAAAAGTTTAAACCATACATCCCACATACCTTAATCTGACACTGTTGACAGGTACTTTTACAAATACAATAACATCACAAAAAGGTCTTATTTGGACATCTAATTTCAACTGGTGTTTCCAGACACAGTAACAAAGGTTTCACCTGCCTCTGTTCTGGAAATCACTGTCTGGGCCTTGGTTTCAGCATCCTGTGACATGAAAGGATGAGGGGATCCCACCCCCACCCCTCTTCCTGTCCGCTAACAATCTTCCTCGACTCTGCGGGGCTGCCTCCCAGACAGCAAATTACTGGGCTCCAGCAATGTGGCATTTTTATAATGAGCACATGTCCCCCTATCATTACAGCCTGCTGCAATATACGTTTCTTCATTCTGAAGTGTAACAGTTCTGATGCAAGCCATGTATGTTTGTTTTTTTTATTTAAGTTATTCTCTCCAAATTTCTGAAAACTGCCATTTTCTGTCACATTGGCTTCATGTCACATTTTGTCCCTGAGCTCACTGTGAGTAATAGATTCCTGGATCACCAGATTACTTTCTTTACTACCATCGAATGGCAGGTCACACTCAAAACCTGTTTCTTGTTAAGCATTAATCGAGTTTGAGTTGGAGTCACCATGGTGTATCGTACACCTGTGCCTGGTGAATTTAGTAAAGTGCATTTTCACGTATTTAATATAAAAATCAAAATATACCATTATCTGATATGTGCGCATACTTCTACATAACGTTGGGAAACAAACAGGTCGATTTGGGGAGCTGCATCACTGTGCAAACTGCAGAGAAGCAAGAAGAGCTCACCTCTCACCTATCTGTCTTAAAATACAGATTCCCATTTTAAAATGTTAAAAAAAATTTACATCATGTATAGGTTTAGGAGTCAAAGCCAAAATTGGTCATTATATTAGTTTTTGGGTAATATTACATATTCCTGCATGGAACGTGATAATCAGAAGGCGATATCTACAAACAACAAAAAGTCCTCCATAGGTGACATCATACACTGCGATGTGAAAGCACATGTGTCTTTTTTTTAATCTCACAGTGCTGTTATGTGACAGGTTTGCAGTGTGTCAAGGGCAATTTCAAAGGCAGTTTTCTTAACCTTCTTTTCTAACTACCTGCAATCTTAGTTTGAGAACAGCCATGCTTTCCCTACTGTTAGTAGCGCAAAAAAACGTTTTATGCTACAGACAGAAGCAAGATGCAGCTTAGAATCAGCATTAAGGCCATCAAAATCCAATGGAATGATTTCTAGTTTTAAAAAAGAATAACTTTGTTCACATTAGAAGCTATGATTTCATAAATTACTGTATAATGCAGTGTTTTGAATAATGCTAGTGGGACACAACAAGAAAAACAATAAACAGCCTGAGAACAACCTTAATTAGTGCATGATCAAGTCCTCAAGGATAACTATGGGACAGAATGTAGTTAATCAAAGCTGTGAAAATTGTAAAAAAAAATTAATTCATATTAGAATTTTTCTAGGCTGGAAAGTTCTGCTCTCCATTTAATGGACTACAGTGGAATTTAGTGCACAGCATAGTTTCATGTGTAAATATCTGGGATGTTTGTAGAGCACTGCTCACCTGCTAGGCACAGGGAGGTCTTGAAAAGGTGCCTGAGGCTTGTCACATTGGGTCCCGTAATGCACGTTAGCTGTATACTGTGGCAAAAAACAAGTATGCCAAGTATGTTTAGCAAAAGCATGGGCACTCCCATTTTCCACACCATTGTCTACAACCCTAATAAAAAACTAAACAAGGTCAAAATAGTCAAGAACACCTGCTTCCCTTCACAGTATTTTCACCTAATGATCAGGTGCACTGTGTTGGAAGAAAACAAAGATGGATTGAAGAAGGTTTTGGTTATCTACTCGGTCTTGTTTTCAGAAATCTGTAGAGCAAATCAATATATGTAACGTAAATGGACTTTCTCAGTAGTAGTGATGATATGGAACCCTTACTCCACCCCATGAAGAAAAAACAAGTCATGTGTCAAACACATTGCACCACAGTGAAAAACAATGGGTACAAAAGTATTGGCTTAATGAACTTAACTCATGCTGGAGCTAAATGAACATGTACAGTATATATTAACTTAATAGATTATAGCTTTTAATGCAATTTGAAATTCATTTTCTATTGTTATTATTTTTATACATGCAACCCCCCGTTAATTTTCTATTTGTGCTCTTTTCCTCCAATTTGGAAGTGGCAATTTAGTCAAGGGAATCTATATCATTTATTGTTGTTACATGTTCATTGTGTTCTCACTAGCTACCATGAATTAACTGTACCATTAGCTAAATTAATTACATGTGCCACTTGACTAATGTCAATTATAACTTTTTGTTGCTCCACCATTTAGGAGCAGTTTACTGGCCTGTGGAAAGACATTAACTCATGTTAATAACTGTATCAAATTGAAATATATCTGAAATAAAAAAAAAGTAAAAATACACCACAGGTAAATATGAGAAACAAAAGCTTAATAAGACAATGTTTTGAATTTCATAATGGCCTACTGTACAGTAATGCTGACAACAGACACGTGTCAGTTTGGGAAAGGTCTACTGAGGACTGTGTAAATTAAGTTCTTTGGTTCTGGGGGTAGACAGCATGGTGGTGCAGTGGTTATTGCTGTCACACAGCACAATTCCTGGGTGAAGTTGTTCACGTGGGTTTTCTCTGGGCGCTCCAGTTCCTTCCCAGACTCCAGCCATGTACTGGCAGCTTTACAGGGCTGCTGAAAGACCGGCCCTGGTGTGTGCGCGTGCGTGTTTGCGTCACTGTCGGCCCTGTGAAGGACAGGCGTCCCATCCAGGGTGTGTCCTGCCTTGCGCCCGCTGCCAGCCGGGATGGGCTCCGGCTGCCTCACAACCCCGAAACGGAACAACTGGAATTGGAATTCCAGCAACAAAAGCTTTGAAGGGGGTGAATGACCAGCGGTGAAGAACCCAGTGAACTTCATCGAAATGAGCAGTGAGTCACGAACCAGAGGACGCAGCTGTTCTCTCTTTGGACCAAGAGGCACCAAGAGGCAGTTGTATAGTACAAGTATAGAACGGCCTACTCAGCCATGTTGTTGCAACCTGTACCTTGGCTTCCTTCAAAGAAGTACTGGATCAGATCTAACCTTAGATCTAACTGGGCGAAAGGAGCTGAACCGTCTCCTCTGCTTTTGGACTGTAATATTGTATTATCTCATATACAGTATATGTTCACAGAGAACAAAATTGCTTCAAATTTTATTAAGCCACAGTGGATCTTACACTATTATCCTTTAATGAATTACTTTCTTGGCGATGTAAAAGTTGAAGAATGTGACCAAGTCGCAGTTTTCTCCTCTCACAGAAGTGAATGTAGTACAGTACATGCTCCAGGTGTGACCCCGGCCACTCCCTGCTGTCAGCATTGCAGCCATTCTTCATCTGAGCAGGAGCTCTGGCTTCTCAAGCAGCGAGCAGCGAGAGCTGGCGCACCGTCAGCTCTCAGACAGTGTTACAGATTACTAGGGATTAAAACACAACTTTTTATTCATGATACAGTACCTGCAACATATAAACCTTGAATAGGCGTTCTTTTATCAATTTTCGTTGGATACATCCTTCAGGAAATTAAATAAATCCACTCTCCTTAATGCTAAAGCATGAATGCTTTCTTTGTTCCGAGGAATTAGTGAGGAATTAGTCCCTCCATCAATTCTGCGACTGCTTTATCCAGTCTAGGGTTGCAGGGAATCTGGAAGATATTCCAGCTAGGAACGGGCGCAAGGCAGGATGTATCCCAGGTGGGACGCCAGTCCATTTCACGACACACTCGCACCAGGGGCAATATTCCCAGAAGCACATTAACCTATTAGTATGTCTTTGGAGTGTGAGGAAATTCAGGCAAACCCAGAGAGAGCATACAAACACCATGCAGTTAGCACAACAGGAATAGAATTCAGGGCCCATTACTGCTCAGAGGCAGAAATGCCAACTGCTGTACCTCTGTGCTTGCA
The DNA here is from genome assembly GCF_040954835.1 of Lepisosteus oculatus. Taxonomy (NCBI): domain Eukaryota; kingdom Metazoa; phylum Chordata; class Actinopteri; order Semionotiformes; family Lepisosteidae; genus Lepisosteus; species Lepisosteus oculatus. Next base: position 818,571 of record NC_090714.1, read on the forward strand.
CAAGATTGTATTAACCAACAGGGAGTTTGTTAATCTCCCGACAGTGGCAAAAATAGAGTTAACAGAGAAAGTTAGAGTTAATAAAAGTTCTTATTCTGTGATTAAGGAAAATAACATTCTAAGGTTGAAGAGGCAGTCCAACCTCGATTTAAACTACGTAGTAGCAGTACATATAAACTGCTATAACACTCCCCCACCTGTCTATCATACAGCTGGGGAATGTGAAAAATGATGCTCATTCATTCCTTGTCTCTGCCCCATTATTTTTAATCAGATTTTAGAAAAATGTCACGTTACTAGTTATAAATGAAGTTAAGACATTCTATTCATGGTTTTTCAAGTGAATCTTACCGATCCAACGCAGCTTTTAATTAAATGTAAACATACTTTATGATTAGGACAATCAGTTTCTGGCTATTACTTCTTGACAGATTTTTTATTTCAAGCTGTCTGAAACCTAACACTTACAGTGCTATGGACACGACCCATAAGACAGTAGACTGTCTGCTATTCAAGGTGGAACTGGTCTTTCAAATTCATTAGGTAAATCTTTGCAGCAACTTACTGATAGCAGGTTAGAGGACTCTACACTAAGCTTAGCTCTACTATTCTGCTCTTTCGACACATCTGTGCAACATAGCTTCGATTTTCTCTGAATGGCTTTAATTTACATTTGCAGAAAATCCATTTTCCCAGAACACTAGGGCCAGTTTTCCCAGAAACCAATTAACATTATGTCTTTGGACTGTTGGGAGAAAATGGAAGTTGCAGAGAAAATCCACTCAAACATGGGGAGAACATGCAAACTCCACGCAGACAGACCCCAGGAATTGGACCCAGGGTCCCAGTGCTGCGCACTGTGCCTCCCTGTCAGCTGACGTGTGGTCTACAGAACAATGCCAGCAGAAGTTAAGAAAGAGATTTTTAATTTTTAGCAAAACAAAAAAAAAACTTGAACAAATTGAAAGCCATGCAAAATTAATGACACTGCTTAATAACTTAATCATCACATAGTCGACTTGTTCCAAACAATATACCAACAAATAGCAAGAAACTCCACCCTTATATTTTACCTTCTGGTATTCAGGCAAACAGAATGATTGGCAAAAGGACTAAAACCTTGTCATACACATCCACACACTAACACTGTGGATTCCAAGGCACCGACTCGACACTGGTTGCAGCAATTTGATATTGCAAGTTCGCTGTATAAGAATTCCAATGAATTACTAGGAGAGAGTTAAACTATTGCACAATATTTTTCCACATTAGGTCCACTGCCATAAACATGATTTTCACAAACAACCTCAAGACATGAGGCATGAAAGCTTCTTTAAATCATTGCTGAATTTCTTATGTGATTAAATCTCTCCAGAAATTTGAACTGCAGTCCGTCTGCATGTACCCCAAACAAAAGCCAAAATAAGTCAACTTGCAAAGAGTCATGAACTAAGGTTAGTTAGCCAATAATTCTTTGTATCAGTGGTGTTTCTCCCAGGAATACGAGGCAATACTTATTTTATTGTGTTTTCCTGGATGAAATGGGTATTGCATTTACAACATCCATTAATGAGAAAGTCTAGATTAAAGATATTGTTGAGCAGTGTAAGTTGCACCGAGCAGTATGACTGAACAGAAAACAGTATGCTGTGCTGTGTCAGGCAAGTACAAAAACAACTTTTACTACAGTAAATTACTGTACTAGAAGATTTAATATCCTTTTCTCTGCTGTTAAACCTAATTGTACTGTATGTACCTATTCTGTACCATGATAGGGCAGGTAGTTTCTAATATTCCAGAACAGGATATTTTGTTATCTTAGCAACTTGTGTTACTTCTTGGTTGTTCAAAGTATTCAAATACCCCAGGTAACAGGATAGCAGGGCACATAAGTGCAGAGGTTTTGGCACACAATTATTCCTGATGTGTGGGTGTAGGAGTTGTGCTGAAGTTTGTTGCCTGAGCCCATGAACCAACTACATACACTACACAGCTGAGCAAACAGCTTAACTCCAAGGCCTAAACTTGACTCCAGTCTAAATCACAACGTTCATCGACCCGCCAGAAACAATGCTTCAAAAGAACATTTTTGCCTGCTTGAGGCTCCTTGATTTTATTCAATGTAAATGCCATGAGGCAACGGTTGGTGGGTGGAGCAAGTTTTCATTTAGTCCAAGTCCTTTCAAATACTTATTTGGGAACTTCCAATATACTTTCTCAGCCCTCAAACCAATCTGGCAGCAGCAGTTATTGTGTGTTCTACAGGCTGTGAAGTCACTTGAGTTAGCCAAGTGTTAACAGATGGATTAAAAGATGAAACACCTTCTCACTTTCTCCCCCCTCCCCTGTTTATTTCAGAAAATCTATCTTCTCTCTGTGAGATGTCATTAATTTGTTTCTGCTTATCCTAACAGTGCTGGGGAAATCATTTCTCAATGTACTGCACCAGGATTCCCCTAATCTCATTACCGGCAAGATTTTGGAATAAGTTATGTACAAATTTGCGTACAGTTTCTGTCACTGATGCCCTTGAAAAATGCTTTCAATAGGAGTTAGAGGCTTAGGTACAGAGCAAGAAGTGGTGATGTGTTTCTAAAACACACATACATATGACAAGGAAAAGGAATTTTTAATAAGAACAGAACTGAATTGTTTCCGCATTATTATTTTTTTCTATCTCAGCCTAGTGGGGGGTAGCGCTTTTATTTTTTGCTCTTATCACTACCAAGAAAAACATGTTACATCTCTGAATTCATGCAATTAGCATTAGAGGATAATGAGATTTGTATCCTTAGATCACTGAATTAGAAAACATTTTAAACAAATTCATTCATACAGCATGTTGTTAAACCTTAATTATTTTATTGCTTCCCCAGTTTGTGTTTCAGCAGTTGGTTAAGAGCCTAATAAAGGTGAGCAAGAGGAGATATGCAGAGTGTACTGAGCTGAGGGAGTGGCAGCCCAGGCCCAGCAGTACTGCGAGGAATGAGCCAGGGAGGTGCCCCAGGTGTGTAGATGGAGGTGGGAGGGGTGTGAGAGAGATACAGTTTGGGAAGGGCCATGTGTGAGACTTATATACTGTATGTAGGCGAGGAGACGTGTGAGAGATTAGGATCTGTCCTTCCTTCTGAATTTCTATTCAAACTTGTGTTACAATTCCTTTTATTACTTTAAAGAAGTCTTGTGTTTAACTTATCTCTTAACAGCCAGGGACTTACAGAAGTTAATTGTACATTTATCAGGCACACAAAACACCTTTGCTAATAATTAATTCCCCCTGTTTTTAAAGTAAAAGTTCTTGGTAGCTGAATTATTTCATGTCTGTCCTCCCTGGAGTTTACATAAATTGAGCACTATGCAAACCTGACCTTGTTTCCTGAGGAAAGATCAAGCTTCACGCCAAAGAATTAGAGACATGCTTTTTTCCGGTTTTCAGATGAAGGGCCTACAGAGTGATTTTGATTATTTAATTACATTTGTTTTGTAGAGCACCCTTCACAACAAGTTATCCCTGTGCATGTTTTTACGGTTACTTTCATGGTCTGTATTTAGAGGGTTACACGATGCAATTAGTCAAAAGGAACGTTATTGAGCCAGTGAAGTACTCTTATTATGAGTACAGTAAAAGCCATTAGTAGTGACATAAATAAAACATGTAATTCCTAATAACAAACATAAGTATCAGGTTAATACTGTATTTAAATCTTTCTGATAATAAATATTCCTGCTCCTGAATATATGCAAAGTTATCCATTCAGTTTGACATTTTCCTCATTAAAAAGCATTCTACAGTCCTGATAAAATATCATCACAGTGACCTTTCACACATGCTTGTTATTTGTATTAATAACAGTAGTCGTATAATACAACATAAAGTGTAAAAAAACACCAGCTCATTAAACATTTAACTCAAAACTATACTGAATTAGGTCCTTTGTACCTGAACATGTGGTCTATTCAGAATAAACACCTTACAAAGCACCTTTCAATGCAAAGCTTGGGATCTACTAGCAGTGTTGACTTTGCTAGTAAAAAGACAAGATTTATCACGTTTTCAACTTCCTCATGACAACACCAGACAATACTAGAGTTTAGACCAACAACCAATTGAAACAGACATTTAGTGGGAAAAAAAAAGAGGAAAGAATTTCTGTGTCTGTTTCAATTGGTTGTTGGTCTAAAAGACCAACAGACCAAATTTCTGTTGGTCTTTTAGACCAACAACCAATTGAAACAGACATTTAGTGGGAAAAAAAAAGAGGAAAGAATTTCTGTATCTTTACAATCCGTGTCATAGGATTCACATTACGTACGTCTGCCCATTACTGCTGTGATAATTCTGCACTGTTTTGGGAAAGGAACCAGGAACAGACCAGGTAAAGTTTCCTCTGCTAGAGGCGTGGTCAGCATTTTGACTCTTCCAAAAGGAATGCTGTTTAACCACTCCTACCACTTTAAAGCCAAGGTCTTTGTTTAAAAGTAGGTGTGTGCACATGTGAGGTTTTATAAACAATACCATGGCTGTCAATATCCAAGTGGGATAGCGTCTAGCACTTTGCATACGTGCATGTGAAATGAAAAGAATACAGGCACTCACACACATGATGCGCAAGTAAATAAGCAGCATGAATCACTCATTTGATTTTGATTGAAATGAACTCCATATGTGTGGGGGCCTATGTGAATGGATTCAGATGTTTTCTGTTCACTTGTTTTGTGACTCATACAGAAAACATCAAATGAAAAAACTGGGAACATTGGCTTCATTATGGGAACATGTTTACTGCAGTTTGAATAAACAGTACTTGTGGAAAATTGTCGGGATTAGAGGGGTCTGAGATGCACTAAACCCACATTGAAACATTTACCATGGTATGACATGGCATTCCCATGGTCTGCTGCAGTAAAGAACAGTGCAAGGTATTTTGAAACTACAGAAGAGCACAAATGTGCAGAATGGGGCATAATTGTTCTTTTGGAGAATTTAGAGGCTTTAGAGAGAGACAGGGTGGGAGAGTTCAAATGAATGACTTCTGATACATTTTACCCAGCAGGTCTTTAAGAGTGTGTGACTGCAGGGGGGTGGTTTGAGCCCATGCAAGCGATAAGCACTGTAAAATTGTCCCAAACATGTCACTGTAAAATATGTAAAAAAATCCCCTTCAGTCTGAGCTTATTGCAATCTCCTGGGGCATTTATACAGTCCAAGAGTACAACTAAATGGACTTCTGTTTCATGGACAAAACTTCTGTGTTTGTTTGCAAAGTTTTATGTGTTATTGTTATTAACATATTAATACGTGGAAATGAAATTTGCACTAAACTGCTTTTTTAAGGCAGCTAACAAATGAATAAAACTCATATTTCAAGGACTCTCCGTGCTCCCAGGCTGCAGGTACGCACGACATTCCTGGGAGACGGATCCAGTCCGGGTTTTAGCAGGATCCGGGGTATGAAGTACAGTATTGTATTCTGACTTGTGTGACAACTGCTGAATGAGTTGCATTAGGAGGAGCAGGCTGAAGCTTAAAAGGGTTTGACACTGTTTTCCGAGCGTTTGTAGAGCTGACTGCTTGGGACAGAGCGCAATACGTAGCTGAACGGCCAAGACCGGGTTCCCCGCGACTGGATTGGGTTGATCTTATTTCTGAGTTTTAAACTGGGAAAGCAGTGGATCCAGCGAGATGTTCAAGAAAAAGTCCTCGAAGAACAGCGTTACGATTACGCAAAAAAAGTGAGTATCAGTACTATGCAATTTTATGCCTTCTTGCTGTAGGAAAGCGCTTCCACGTTAATTGTAGGCAAAAAATAAGATTTATATACAGTATTAATATATATAGTATTCCTCTGTTTGAGAAGAACAAACATAGCTAATGTTCTGTAATGTGAAGTGCTCACTCTCCAATCGATTCTGTGCACTTGTCTGTCTCGACAGAAAGCAGTAATGACAGAAGGAAATTAAAACGTTTTGAGCTGTTTACATATCTTTGAATAGGAAAGATCTTGACACCACAGGTGCTCTGCTCAGTGTGGAGAAGGGTGTGGCAGAGCAGGTAACATGCTATAACAGGTTATTGGACTGCTTTTACGTTGATTAAAGCAACAACCCCCTGCCCCTTTATATGTATACTTGGCAGCTTGGTATTTGAGTTCCAGGATGGAACTGAAGTAGATATAAAATTTTTATTGCGTGTATTTAAGAAGCCGGGGAAAAGCCTGCCCCTTCTGCGGGCTTGAAATAATTACTAACATTACTTCTACTACTGTTTTTATCATCACTGCTAAAGCAACTGTTCATGTAACAGTTGCAGTAGCAATAAAAGAAAAAGAAATACCAGACCACCTGTTGAAAGAATAATTTCAGAAATATATTAATTTAAATACTACAGAATATGGGGAAAGCCAGCATGAGGGAAAGCAGACCAGTATCTATTTCTTTTCTAAATTATTTAATAACATTTTTTGTTCTGTTTTTATTTTGGAATGCAAATCATAATAAACATGATTTATATAAACATGATCTATAGTGTCTCGGGTATAGATTGATGACCACCGTTCTTCAACAGCTTTTATCCACCTCTTTCCAGATCAGGGGAAACCTCACCCTTTATTTGAATAGTGTAAAAACACACCTTCCAGGTCCGGTGGCCCAGTGTTTAGTTTTGCCTTTTACTGAAGACCTTTTAATTCTCATTAAACACAACGAATACTAAAAACAGGCCAAGTTTGAAAAAAAAGTAACTGGTCACTTTCTAATCAATTTCTAGAAGACGTTGCTAAAACAGTGTGTAAATGTCAACTATTTGTAAGAGTTTGCAAAGAGATTCAGGACACACCTTTGATTCAAGAACACAGTGTCATTTACCTGCTGTACGCATACAGTACTGTATAATCATGTTGCATCACTATAAAGATCGAGATTACTGTATAATGGCTGTTTCATCTGATTAGTTTACATTCACTTATCATATAATTGCTAAGTTTGGTATTTATAGATCTGTAGAGATCAGACTATGTGGAACATTTCGTGGAATTTTAACAATGTGAATGTGCTCCACCCTGATGATTGTATTTATTGTACCTGTATTTATGTTTTCATGTATGTGTGGTTGAATGTGGATAATTGTGAAAAATATATCCAACTACCAATTATCTTCCACTGCAGTTGTTTTTGCTGAAATATGAAATTTGTTTTTAAGTGTAGTTCTTTTTTTGTATTGGTGCAGTGCTTCCAAGTAAGGTTTTTATGAAAAAAAACTATTTTCTGTGTTACATTAGCTGTAAAATAGAATTCCCAGTCTCCGTTAACATACATGCGTGTCTAAACTATTCCATTTACTGACTGGGGCGGGTCTGTAATTCAGGATCTGCCGCACTCACCCAGTTGCCATTAGTTAAATGTCAAGATAAAAACTGCTTTTGACTTGGGTCTCCACAGATTATACCTACTAAATAAAATCTGCTGAGCATAAATCTGCTCAGTGACATGCTCATGGCAATTCCTTTATGTGGTACCCTATTGAAAAAGTGCCCATTTCCAGTGCCTTAAAAAAGTATTCTGACTCATTCATAGTTTTCACATTTTGTTACTTAAGTCTCACAACTTCAACTTTCAAAGCATCAATTAATATATGTTATGTACACAATCTATGCCACACATTCAATGCAAAAAAAGAAAAATGGAAAAGTCATGACTGTGCATGTATTCAGACCCTTTAGTGTGTGCAACCTAAATTAATTTAACTAAATTAACTGGACACCCAATTACTTGAGTGACCTCTGTGTGCAATAATGCTGGCAGAGCTTGACTGATCTGGCTTCAGAATGTTCTTGAGTAAGTCAAAGGCCTGACTGAATCCTACTGAGAATCTGTGCAGACTTGAAACCCTTGCTGGGTGACCAGGGTTCCTGCAGCAGAGCTGGTTTCTCTTTCTCTCTTTGCTTTCATGCAGATCTACTGTAGGCTATGGTGACTTTTGCTGCTCTGAGTCTGTTCTTTTAAGTGCTGTTTGAATGAGGGACACCTCAGAGCTGAAATGGAGTCTCCACATGTGGAATTTTGCAAATGCATTTCCCATTGAAGCTTGTAGGGTGTTTGACTGACTTGTTGCCTGGTGACGGAGAGAGGCATTTTTTGCATTCTCCTGTCACAGTGCATATAAAAGTTAAAAGAGCACATATAAGACCTCAGTTCTGTTTTTTCTTGTTCTTCTTGTTTCTTTCATGATTAGACTGAATGTAAACCAGACTAAATGTCATGAAGCTCTTGAAAGTCACAGTATGATACACTGTACATTACAAAGCAGAATACAATGCAGAATGAAATTTCAATTCCACTGGGAAGTCTCCTCTGAAATTGTGGTTCCCTAAAGCATGGTCACTCTCAGCATCTTAGGAATTAAAACTTCTTCTTGTAAATATTGAATAATAACATAAAAAGTCTAACCTCAGTAATCTGTATTCTGAGGTGCTGTACAATAGCTTTCAACTGCCCAGATGAATAAACCTTGTTTCCATAAAATTAAAACCGATAAAAATGAAACAAAGCAATGATACCATGAAGGAATGTAAAAGAAAATTGAAATAAACAGTGGAGAAAACTAAAAAAGCTCTGTAAGGTCTGGAACTTATTAAAAACTTTAAAAAATAGCATCTACCACAGTATTATTAAAACAAGCCACAACTATAATTCTTTTCATTGTTGCATAAGATTTCCAGCTGAGCATCAGAGATATGTACTAGTTTAGAGTTATTGTTATTTAGGAATGAATGTCAATTTTAATCATATAAATTCCATGTGACTCTAAAACGTTTTGAAAAATATGTCAGATTTAATATGTAAGAATATTTTAATGTTTAAAAATGCTACTTCACAACTCTTGGAATGCCAGTTTTGCATAATAGTGGGTGTTCCTTGTTTGCCAGAAACAAACCCTTGGAATTTGCACCAGTACACATGAGCAGGAAAGTGATCATGTAACTTGAATTTTTTATTGCAAAGTTAAATTATCATTTTCTATTATAAAGATGAGATTTTAGGAAAAGGAGGAGACTTTGTGTGAGGTACTTAATTTAGCTATATGCTAACTCAAAGAACAGCATTTTTTTATTTTCAGGTTTGGGAATAACTTAGTACTGTAGGTGGTGTTGACGTATTTACTTAGTTCAGTTCAGATAGTTTTAGTGTGTATCAATTTCACATATCAACTTTAGCAATTTTATGCTGAAATGTGATTTTTTTTACTTTGTAATTTGTAGTGTTGTCTCTTGTCTGAGTGTTGCTCTACTAAGATTACAATGACAGCATTTTGGCCAGTCCACATACCTACATACCTTTTCAGTTTGTACCAAGTTTGGCTGCTTGTAGTTAATATGTACCAGGATTTCATCCTGCCTTTGCTTGAAAGAAACAGTTTATTTAAGACCAGCTTATTGAAAATGCCTCTTAAAGAAACACCAGCTTTATTCTGCAAGTGACAATTGAAAAAAAATGAGGAAAGGTAACTGAAACCGGATAAACCAGTTCATGTTCAGAATCACACCCTCTAATTAAATCATAGAAGTCACCCCCCTTGAAAAAAACCCAGCTTTCCTGAGTTAAAAGCTGTTGCACCAGCCCTTCAGGACCTATTTGATCTGAAGCAAACCCTTCACAGCAGTATCTTTGTATATTCAAGTGCTACACTTGAAAATGGTGAAATGTGTGAATGTTTCAGTGAGGAAGAATATTTATTCTATATGAATACATATTAAAACAATAGTGAAACAAAGACCAATGCCTTTGTATGAGTTTTAGGTTTCTGGTATTTTTGTTAAGGCAGTAAAAATAAAACTTTACTTTTCTTAAAAAATGTTTTACCTGAGAAATCACTGATGTGTGGCTGTTTTTTTAAAGGAATGCATCCTGTATTTTTTTCCTATTCATTATGTTTAATTTATTTATTGTAATTTGCACTGCTAAACATCTCGTGATTCATCTACCATAATATAGTGAAAGCAGGTCTGCAGTAATTTTAACATTTTAAGAAATTATAGTGTGGGTCACATCACATGAAATGAAAGCAATTAGAAGTCAAACTAATGAGTCGTCCTAAACAAACGGTTCTGTCTTTCAGCTCATGCCCAGTCTTGTGTGCAATTCAAAAACAGTAAAAGTGACCTCGGCAAAAATCAACTCGGATATACAGTACGAGTTACACGATTCATAGACACCTGTTTCACAGTATCATGCTTTAAGCACACATTTAATCCTTGCTTCCTTACACTGCAGTTTTTACACATATACACTTTATATACATTATTTGAAAGAAATGTATATTTTGTGCAGTGTAAACTTTAGAACGTAAATGCAATTGTGGGCTCATTCATGTAACGTGTACTTATGATTCAAAATACTCAGAGCAAACAGAGTCTATGTGAAGAGTTAATATTTGTAATATAACCATTGAAACTGCACTCATTGAAATGTGATTTTTTGTGTGTGTTGTGTACAGCTAAAAATGTAAGTATACTAATTTATAAGAAGAAAAAAATTCACTGAAGGCATTTTTACAATGCAGTCTGTTACCTGAAATATATGGAAAAGTGGTCCGACTGAGTTACAGAAATATGCAGATGATTGGCTTTTCTCCAGACACGCACACACTGATCAGATATATTTCAGGTAGAGAAGCTGTGTACTGGTGGATGACGGATGGTTTTTGATTTTTTTAGCTTTGCTGGTAGTCTGTCAATCCTGTCTTTTTAAAATGAGCAGCACCTGCTGCACAATCCCCTTTCTGTTCTCTGGCCACTTATTTTTCACTTTATTGCAAAAAACTATTTCAAATTTAAAAAAATCTGACACTGTCCTAGGCACTTGTTTACTCCACAAAAAAACGAAACCTTCTTTCGTGAAAATGGGTGAAAACAATAACTATCATTAAGAAATATCACTAATGTTTTTCTAAATACCTGTAAATATTTTTCGGACTGTCAATTCAGATTACCAACTGCAAGCTGCATGCTTAGCGCACATGACCATCTTCCCTCCCAAGTAGGAGCTGATATTTTTGTCTGAACCAATGAGTCACCACCCCAGGCTTGTTCACGTTCTGGTGTTTTGAAAATACTTGTGTTTGATGCATTTCCAAAGGCGCTCTGTTGCTGTTGTGTAAGATGGGGATTATACCTTACAGACCTGCTTTGTTCCCGTTAGTAAAGACATTATACTGAACATTGAATCATCACTGAAACGTGGTTTAATCTTTTTTTGTAAACAGAGTACAAAACACGGAGCTGACAGCACTGATTGAGAAGCTACAGAAAAATGCTGACAAGGTGGAGAGAAACATCATTGATACGGAGCAAAATCTGATGAAAGTACGTACAGTATTTTATGTCAATTACTGCTGAAACTATCAGAGGCTTATAAGAGAAACTATTTATAATGAAAACATATTAAGGGGGGTAATATTATAAACTATACTTCACATATTATATCAAAGTTCTTCAATGTTCAATGAGGCAGTATGGGTGCTTTTACATATACAGGCTATAGTATGCATGTATATACAGTATCAAGATTAACATTTATCTAGGGCTTCATTCATAATCAGTAAGAATGCACATAACTAATCTTTGAAATTGGCCTCATGTGCAGGATGTAAGTAAAATTAATGAAGGAAAGCCCCCTCTGTACCAAGATGACACCAACAAGAAGATCCTCAATTCGCTGGAGCTGCTCGACAGCCTTGACCAGGACTCTGTAAGCGCTGTTCGTCTCAAACATCCACAGGCCGAAATGATCGAGCAAGAGTGAGTACGCTTTCCTGACTGTTGCCCTAAAGTGAAAACAACATTCTGGTTTTTAAAATGTTAATTTTTTTATGATTCTAGATCAAGTGTGGTTGTAAGAAGTCCTAGGTTTTCATCTAGTAGCTTCTGCTTTATTTCAGCATCAAGCAGCTCAGAGAAAGAGTGAGAAAACTGCGCGTCGACCACAACCGGATTTACAGCCTGAAACGGCCCGAAAGCCTGCCGAACATGGACTGGGGAAACATGATCGAAGAGAAGCAGGTAGGAGGGACTTCTGCCTTCTTACGATCAGAAATTTGAACCTCAACCAAATTGTTTATTCAAGATCAAAGCTAAATTTGATTATTTTAACCAAACCTTATTTTGTCATCCCTGTGTTCCAGAATGTTTAGCTCTTAAAAAACAACGTTCAAAGGAACAATTTGTCAACCATCTGTGATGTTTCAACAATCTTCATTTAGACTGAACATCAAAATAAGCTTACCTCTCTGTGCATTTCTGTTATAAAAATAAATTGTACAGATTATGGATCTTGACTAAATGTTTTTGGCATTATGTTGAATTGCTCTTTAATAGCTGGATTGACTTGACTCTTCCCTGTGCACTAACTCACCTTTAATGAAAGAGCTGAATGGCGCCGGTGCCGAGATAATTTAACCAGCTGAATGTCAAGCCTCATGGGGTCAATAAATCATGACTCAGAAAGGGACCAAGCTTCGTGTACAAAGACAGCCACACCGTTGTGCCAGTGGTATGCTGGGGTCTCGAGTCTGTGCTCTGTCATTCACCATCAGGGCTGCCGAATCTGACATTTCTAACTTGATAGGGTGCAAAATATTAGAGCCCAGTCAATGACAGGGCTTCAGCTTTTTTACACGGAGAAGACCACGAATGGCTCCTGGTACAAAGCACACATCACAGACGCGTGAAACAGCCTGCCTGGGCCTTCCACAGAGGACCCACGAGCAGCCCCAAGGCTAATACATTGACGCAATGAGTATACCTTCGGCACGGGTTTTAAAGTACAATCCCAGGGCACCTGCTAGCTTATCCCAGTGTTTTCCGGATACCTTTTTTGTAATTTGTCATCATTACATGTGATTAGCTTCTGGAGCTCAGTATACTTAGTTGTTCTGGATAAATGCATCTATTAAGCAAATACAAGCCCTGTATAGATGCAAACAATTATTGCTGTTGTCATTTAGTAAATTGATTCTTTTTGAAGAAAATGGTTGATAAGTTGATAAAATTGATAAGTCATAAGCTTAACAGATTATAGATTCTCCTCAGTGATACATCTATTGGCACAATCTTCTGAGAATACAGAGCAGTTGAATGTGTAAGCATGAAAATTCAAACATTTAAAGCTAGTGTTTAAATCATTTCTCTGCGTTTTTTTTTCTTAGGCAAGTCTCAACAGCAAGAGCTTTGGCAGTGACCTGCCCACGGTTGACAATCAAGTGGAAGAACACAACATTTTCCACAGTGAAATCGAGGCCATAGGCCCTCATATAACTGACAATGAAGACAAGGTGAGCACAAGCCTTCTCTTGGGCAAAGCACACACTACAGTACTGGAATAAAAATGCCTGTCCTATTTAACCATAGGAAGAATATAAGAAGCCTGTCTAAAGTTTAATTTGTTTAAGGACTTTAATGTCGCTTAACAAGCATATAAACGTTATCACATACACTGCTAGAGTAAATAACTGGAATTGTGGTTTGTAACAGCATACACATTTTTCATGATGGTAATGTTCTCTTTATATTCTCATGTTTGTTGCAGACGTACGTCAGCAGCCTTCAGGTGAAATACAACAAACTCCTGGTAAGTAATGCGTGTCTTGGAAGGACCTCCACACTGTTTTAATATCTACAGCTCAAACTGGGTTGTGTGTAACCTATATCCATCCTCTAGGTGAGACAGATCAGGAAAGTTGAGACGAAAAATCCGACCAATTGGAATTTGTGGGTGAAAAACTATGCTCATGCAAAACGTTTACAAATTTATACAAACTCACACAGCTCCTTAGACAAGCAGGAGACCAGCATCTGCTCTCCTACACCGAAAGCTGTAGGAGAGGAGAACAACTCTTTGTCGCGTCTGTGCCCAGAGTGCGTCTGCGGAGCGCCAGCGGGACCTGCACACCCTGAGGGATTACATGCAGCGCTGCACCAACGAGCTGTACTGGATGGACCAGCAGGCGGAGGAGCGCCTCAACTACGACTGGAGCGAGGCCAACCTGGATTACCCCTCCCGGCAGAAACAATACGAGGCAAGATACGAGGCATTTCTGACATACCTGCTCTGCCTTTTAAAATACTGATCCCTTTCATTCAAACAAAACCATTGCATCACTTTAGTGTTTTATATCTTGGAAGGTATGGCCTTCAAAGCTCTCGGCTACCGGCTGTGGTGTGCTGTTAAGGTTCTGTACATGCTGTTTGGCTTTCAGTGCCACTGAAGGGCGACTTTTTGCCGAGCTGGAGATGCACCCTCCCACTACCCGATATAAAAATCGGGGCACAGCCGCAATTTCACTTTTCCGTCTTTGCTTTCTCACACGTATTTGCCAACTGGGGCCGTCGATGGTTCCCCGTGCGCCAAAAGCGACGCACGCACACAGTGACGAGAACATTATGGTCAATCAAGATGAACTCGAAAATGTGTATTTAATGTTCACCTACATTTCTTTTCTTATAGAACTTTATCAGCAAAAGTCTGGAGGCCAAAGAGGCCACTGTTGCCACGCTGCATGAAGATGGTGAAAAACTTTTGGCTTCGGGTCATCCCGGAAGTAATGCGATAGAGGTGAATTACATTTACTGCATAGCCACGGCAGGCTGAACGAAGCCTTTGAATAGGATTCTGTGTGACAGGGGTCTCTGGGTAGACTCCACTATCAGTCCCATGTGGTACTGACTGCATTCCCACCTTTCAGGCACACATGGAAGCAGTGCATGCAGACTGGAAGGAGTACCTCAACTTGCTTATCTGTGAGGAAAACCATCTCAAACACATGGAAGAGTATCACAAAGTGAGTGATTATGAAACTGTTCCAGCTATAAAAATATTTGCTATATTATCACCCTTTTTTATGTGAACCTGCTGTATTTCAATTCATAGAACGGAATGTCTGACTTTCATCTCTAAAATATGGAAATTGCGTGTTAAATTCACAGTAACAGACCTGTGCATTTTCACAGCCTGAACTCTTTCTTAATTCAGATTTTCTTCCTTCAGCACATTTGAAGAGAAGCTGACAACTGTAATTTCAACAAGTCTTGTCATGTGCGTTTTGCCTAAAGGAGAATAAACCTCTCACCCCAGGTTCACAATAAATATGGGTGGTTAGCCAAGTTCAAAATGCTGTGTATTAAAATTCATTGCACACAATTTCAACAGCCATAATTTCATTTTTACACTTCCACGTGTGCATTTATCTGTTCTCTCACTTTAGATGTTAATTAGGAGTTTCTTTGTCCCTATACTTTTTTTAGATGTGCACCTTAGAACTTTTACTACTACTTTCAGACAATCAAAAACTGCAATGAAAAAGCTTTGCTATCATCCTGGATTTGTTCTGAAGACATGCTTTTGCTTTCTAAATGCAGTAAAAGGTTTGGAAGGAGACCTGACACACTGTATTCAGATGGCGGCATTGTTTCTCTTCTCAGTATCATAAAGAGGCGAGAGACACCCAGGACTTGATGAAGAGACTAGACACTGAACTGAACCAAAAATACAGCCCCGAGTTTAAAGATGTGTACCAGACCGAGGCCCTGATTTGTGATCTCGATGTAAGTGAAAGTCTTTTAAGCGTCAAGCCAAAATAAAGAAATTGCTGCTGCTCTGAGTCTCTCAGAATAGTGAACAGGAAGTTTTGACCTGCGAGCCGGCGTTGAGCGTGCTGGATAATTGCTGCCTTTGGCCCCGGCAGGACCAGCTGAAGGCACTGGATCGTTTCGATGAGAAGGTGAGAGCCCTGCAGAAGCGCAGCCAGCAGGTGCTTCCCCTGAAATACCGCAGAGAGACTCCAGCCAAAGCCCTCCCTGTGGAAGCCCTCTGCGAGTACGAGCTCAACGAGGTAACAACATCCATCCCTCTGGATACCGCCTGTCCAGGGCACTCTCTTTCTACATTGACTTTATTTTTGATTTCGTCTTTCAGAACATGAAGGAATTTTCAGGAGCTCGCCAGTGTACATTTTATGTTTTTACTGCCAATGTAATTCAACATTTGGGTGATTTAAATTTAAAAATAAATATAAATTATACCTTCAGGCACAACATTGTCAGGGAACCGATGGGTAGAAGGGGAGGATCCTTATGCGTAGCCGTGAATCCTGCTGAATGTGGAGTAGCACAGGGACAACCCCAAACACATAATCCAGGGGCTTGGTCGATTGGAGAAGCAATGAGTAACCAATAACCAGGGAAATCCGAGAAAGACAATCCAAAAAAACATTCAAAGAGCATGACCAAAAAGGCAGGAGCAAAGATTAGGACCCAGGAGATCAGTCAAAAGGGTTGAAACACACACAAGAGAATACTACAGGAGGCTTCTCAATAGTGAGCCTGGGTTGGTGTGTGAGGGAGCTTTTCATACTGCAGGGAAAGGGACGTGGTTGGATAATTGTCCAGGAGTGAGAATCTGTGGAATCTGGTGCATGTGGGAATGTGACAGGCTCAATTAGGAATGAGACTGTGAAACAGTGGGTTTGGGAATGTTATGGCGTTTACGAGGGAGAGTGTGGGGCGTTGACAAACATGGGTTCACCTCATATGCATTTCATGTTTTTCGTCCCTTTGTTCAATTTGTAAGATACACAAAGTTTTCATATTTCTTCTGCAACAGGGACAGATCACCCGTGGGGAGAAATACACACTCCTGAAGAACAGTGGGACCCAATGGGAGGTCAAAGACTCCACTGGGCACAAAATAACTGCCCCTGCTGTGTGCTTCATGATTCCCCCTACTGACCCTGAGGCCACTGGAATTGCTGAAAAGTAAGAATCTTACCACGAACCGACCTGAAAATGGATAGTCTGAAAAACTGAAAATTTCAGAGTCTTGAAAACTGATTGGCACCTCTTTTTGTGTTTAGCCTCGCTAACCAGCAAAAAGCCCTCAAGCAAAAGGTTTCCAGCAGCAAAGGTATACTTATGAAACGCTTCGAGGAGCTCAAGAAGGAAAACGTGGGTGCAAGTGGTATGTATATACAGTACAATTCTGTGCTAATAGTGATACTCTTAATACATCTGTCTGCCTTGTCTTACGTTTCTTTTGTGACATAACACACTTGTACATCTCTTCTTGAAATTTTAGCGTAGGATGTTTTTTGTTGTAGGCATTTCTCCACTAGTTGTTTTTCTGGATTTGATAAGATGACTGAATTGTTACTTGTGTTCCTCCCTGAACTGTCCTCGGTACACAACTTTATGTATCCCACTCCTATGGCATCTCCCAGGATGACTGCATTCTCAGAAACAACGTAGTGTCTGTGCAGTCGCCCGTGTGCAGCATGAAGAGGTCCCCTACTTGTTCTAACCCTCTGCCCCAATATGCCCTGAATTCCAGACAAGCAGGAGCAGCAGTGCCGCCAGCTAATGGCCGGGTTGGACAAAGTGATCAGTGACCTTGACAAGCAGGAGAAGAGTGTCTACTCTCGTCTCCGTCCGCCCCTGGAGCAGAACCGCCCTGTTCAGGACAGTGCAGAACGGCAGCAAGGCCTGAAGGTAGGTTAGAAAGCAGAATATCGAACTGCTGGGATTCCTGGTGACACTCAGTTTCACATTTACCAGAAAGGATTCAGTACTCTCATATCAACATTTTCAAAGATGTGCATATGGAAGTACGCTATTACGCAGAGATTAAAACTAATGATGTTATTGTAGACTTCACAATAGTCAGCTGTGAATGCTCCATCTAACCGAGTGCTGATTTCTTTTTTTGTAGGACATAGGAGTCGCTGTTCAACGTATTGAGCCGGAGAAGTCCTCGAAGGTACTAGAAGCAGAGAAATTCCTCGCCTCCAAACCGAAGTGTGCCAGCACCTCACAGCTGTACGGCAAGATGGACGAGGCCAACAACAAATACGACAAAGTCAGCCTTCTGCTCAAGTGTGCGGAGGACAAGTACGTCGCCGCTTTTCTGTTTCAACGTTTAGCAAAGTCATCATGGCTCATCCAGTGAAAGAAAGTGAATCGAATAAGTTACATTCTGTGTTTTGTAGACTTCAAAACTCAAACCGGCTCGAGAATTCTCTTCAGAATGGGAAGAGTTTGCTGTCCACCTATGAGAATAAACTGGCCAGAGAGGACGTTGCTCCCCCAGACTTGAGCTCCCTTGAAAGAAGTCAACAAGACTTGGCTGTAAGTTATGTTTTATTATCCATGCAATGAGAGGCATGTTTATGTACGGTGGACCCAGAACCACCCTCACCATGGGATCCCCTCATGCGTTGGAAGTTGTTGCATGAAACGTGGTTTTTAGTTATCGTTTGTGTTGTGTTTAAAGGCAGTATTAATGGTGCTATTTATATTTGTGTCATGTGTAATGTCTAAAATAATAATAATAAATAAATATTTGAATAAGAAAATAATAAATAGTCTGCTGCGCACATAACTTTGCTGACGTGGGTTTCCTGTTCCAAGGTGATGTCCTCTGAGCTGAGATCGAAGAGATCTGCGATTACCGAAGCAGAGGTGAATCTGAAAGCTGCCAAGAGCAGCTGTGAGAACTTGTCCAACAAGCTGCAAGAGCACTGCCCCGACATCGAGCGACAGGAGTCCGAGGTCCGCAAGCTCAGCAAGCGCTACGACAACCTTAACAGGCAAATCGACACCAGGTACGGCTCTCCTCTTCATCCATGGGCTTCCTCAGCGTGAAACATGAGACTGATTGCGTTTCAGATTGAAATTTCATTTACACAGCAGATTTTCCATATCATTTTTACATCAAAAAGAATCGGATTACTCACAGGACTACAGTATAGTGCACCAATGCACGTATTTAATTTTGATGTTTATTTTTTGGTTTGGAGTTTATGTTATTCTTATTCTCATGGTAACATTCTTATCCACCGGCTTCTTTTATAGGTCACAGAATCTACAAAAAGCCAAGGCATCATACAACAGCTATCGGACTGATTACGAAAGCCTCAACAGCTGGCTGGCCAGGGTACCAAACTATGAACCCAGGGAACATGATGACATTAGACAAATTGACGCTAAACTGAAGAACCAAAGGGTAAGTATCTAGGATTTAATAAGGAATTTGACTATTGAATAACTGTTTTATGTTTCGTACCACCCTGTAGTAATAGTTCAGGGGTGCTGTCTATGTGGAGTCTGTGTGTTCCCCTTTTTTGGTGTGGGTTTCCTCCTGAAGTCCAGAGACATACTGGTAGGTTAATTGGCTACTGGAAAACCTGGGCCTTGTGTGAGTGTGTCTGGACTGGCTGTACATCCAGAGTGTATCCTGCCTTGTGCCTCTTACTGGCTGGGGTAGTCCCCCACAGCCCTGTACTGGATAAGGCAGCTGGTAACCTTTTGAAACTTACTAATATGATGATTGTAGGTGACTAGATAGTGTTTCAGTAGCTTGATAGAGAATCATGCAATAGAGTAAAGTCCAGGGCTCTCTTCCCCAGTCAGCCCCCAGTTTGCCCTCCTGGCCAGCCTGGCAAATGGTTGGCCATTTGTTTTCTGTACCATACATCAGATTTATATTTTCAACCTAATTACATTTTTAAATGGAAAAATGTGGTTCTAAGTCTTGTGTGGGTATATGTTGAATTCCGGACAGTACTAAAATATTGTTTTTTTTGTTTTCCAGAACCTACTTTCTGAGATTGCAAGAAAGGAGTCAGAACTGAACAACATGTCCAAAAATGCTCAACAGTATCAGCAAGCTGTTAAGGTGAGATATGTGTTTACAAGTATCATTACCAAAGGAGGATCTTGCACAATTAAGCAGTCAGCAGCTGTGTGCCTGTTTACATACTAATTTTCCAAATGTATGCTATTTATTAAATGTAGAATGATACTGAATGGGTGTTAAGAAAGTGCTCTAGATGATTATTTCAATGCCCTGTTTTTATCTTCTTCATTTGCAGGACTATGAAACTGAAGCTGAGAAATTTAAGTCTATTCTTGACCTTGAAGATGGCCTCGTCCCGCAGGCTTACAAACGAACAAGGCTTGAGTCCCCAGCCCTTAAAGTCAAAAATGAGGTGATAAGACTTTTCTCAATAGAGGATGAGCAATAAAAGACAAATAGATCAGTTTTTAGAAAATACATGTATATATTTCAATAAAAATTTCATTTATATGGATTTTTTGTTTTTATAGTGTAAAATGTAATGAGCTGAGTGGGGCATTTAAATGCAAATTACTGTTACAATTATTTAAGTGCAGTTAAAACAAGAGTGTCCTGCCATGGATTTTTGTTTCTACAGGAATCTGCCATGGAAAGTAAATTCACTGAAGTCAGTGCTGTGAACAAGCAAAGACTGCAAAATCTGGAGTATGCCCAAAGTCTTCTGAATCAGGTAAATGAAAAAGCAGCGGGCCATCGCGAACTGATTAAGAAGGCCTATATACAGTTTGAAACAGTATATAATGTAAACATGCCTTAGTTTTTCTTATTCATTTTCTTGACGGAAGAGATTTTTTTCCAATACAGAGGGTACAAAGATGATAAAAGGAATTGTATACATTTCAAATAGCATGAAGGGTATAAATTATAGTTTCATAAATTATTGGTCAGATTATTCATGTTTGTGTATAGTGATATACTAGATTGTAGCCTGCAAACTTTGAAACGGTAAAGATAGACAACATTTGGTCGATGTTCTACCAAAAAAATAAACTCTCATGAAACTTTGTTCTAGCAACCAGAGGTTCCTGTCCTGCAGCAGCATGTCCAGTCTCAGAAATCAGCGGTATCTGGAGAGGAACCTTGGAGGATAAAGAAACAGCTTGAGGACGAGATTCAGAGGAGAGAACAGCTGGAAAAAGAGATCCAATCCATCCAGAGTGATATTTATGTGCTGGAGGCCCAAAAACCACAAGACACAATTGTAAAGAAGGAGCTGATCAAGAAAGTTCCCGATCCACAGCTGGACGAGGAGCTCCACAAAGTGCAACAAAAACTCTCGGAGGAACAGAGAATCAGCCAGGTCCTGGAGAATGAACTGGAGCTACTCCGTATCAAGCTGCGCGGGTTCGAAACAGAGAAGCGCGAAGGTGCACAGCAATACATGGTGAAGGAGGTTCTCCGCATCGAAAAGGACAGAGACCAAGAGGAGGAGGTGAGAAAACTGAAGGAAGAGCTAGAAGAACTCCGAAGACAGAAGACAATCAAGGAGACCGAAATCACACAGCTGCGGAAACAATTCGTCTTTCTGACCGAGGAGAAGTCCAAAGAGCAAGAGAAAATTACGGAAGAGGAAGTAATTAAAATTCAGAATGACCCCCAGCTTGAGAGTGAGTACAGGATATTACTAGAAAGTAAACAAAAAGAAATAGATTCAAGAAAGCAGCTTGAAGATGAGCTTCAATTTCTGCAGGCTAAACTCAAGAAACTGGAGAAAGAGAAGGCCATGGCTGAGGAAAAGATCTCGATCAAAGAAGTTCTGAAGGTAGAAAAAGACATTGCTTTCGAAAGAGAGGTGGAAAACCTCCGGCGTCAATATGAAGACGAGAAAGCCAAAAACAGGTCTTCTCAAAGGGAGCAAGCAGATCTCCTGAGGAAGATCGCCAGTCTTGAGGAAGACAAATCAAAAGTTATCATTCAGGAAAAAATGCGAGAGATTGTGAGACCCGATCCAAAGGCTGAGAATGAAGTGTCTAACCTTCGCCTTGAACTGGTTGAGCACCAGAGGAGATACAGAGATGCGGAGCAACAGCTGAAAGCTCTCCAGGATGAACTGCAAATGCTCAGGAACAGAGGCCCGCAGGTCGAATACAAGGAAATCATCAAAGAAGTCATCAAGTACAAGATGGATCCAGACACTGAGAGGGAGCTAGAAAAACTGAGGAATGAAATTGTTGACAAAACACACCAAAATGAAAAGTCCAAAGTGGAAATTCAACAGCTGAAGGAGGAAATCCAGAGGTGGAAGGATACTAAGCCCCAGGTGCAGATAAAAGAGGTTTTCAATGAGGTTCTTCAGTACCGCGAAGATCCCAAAACCAAAGAGGAGACGGAAGCCCTTAGGAGAAAACTTGCCGATGAACAAAAGAAGCGTATGGACCTGGAGAGAGAGAAGGCTGCCAATGAAGAAAAGATCCGGTTGAGGAAGATTGACCTTTCTCAAGTGAGGGAGAAGGTGGTGCAGCAAGAGGTAGTGAAAATGGAGGAAGACCGGCATCTTACATCTGAGTGCGAGACATTTTCCAGGAATATCAGCAGTGAGCAAAAGCAGAAGGAGGCCCTGAGAGACGAGCTGTACAAGCTTCAGTGCCAGAAAGCGGATCTGGAGCTTCAGCTGGAAGAGCTTGATCGGGAGCGCAGAGCCCGGCGGGACGCCGAGCTGGAAATCCAGAGACTCAGACTCCGCCTCAGCGAACTGGAAATGAGGGACAAAGAAACCAGGGAAAAGGTCACGGTGAAGCAAAAGGTAGTTCTTCAACAGGATCCCCAGCAAGAAAAGGAGTATTCTCTTCTCAAGCTGCAAGTGGAGGAGGAAAGGCACAAGCGAGTTCTGCTCGAAAAGGAGTTCAACGTCTTGGTACAGCAGCAGCAAACCCTGGAGAGAACAGAAGTGCGGGAGAAAGTGGTGCACTCTGAAAAGGTGCAGGTTGAGAAGGATCCCGAAACACAATTTGAGATCGAGAGGCTCAAGAAAACCTTGGAGGAGGAGTCACAGCGCCGCCGGGAGCTGGAACAGGAGCTTAGTAACCTCAACTCCAGGCTATCTGAAATGGAATTCTCCAACACAAAGTCATCCAAAGAGCTTGACTACATAAGAGATGAAAACAGCAACTTGCAGCAGGAGAATCAGCGACTGCAAAACGAAATTAGGAAGCTGCAGGCAGAAATTGAAATCACCGTCAAAGAAACGAAACACATCACAGAGTCCTCTCCATCGGACAATGGCAGGAATCTTGAACTGAGACTGGCTTCCCTGCAGAAAGAACTTTCCGAGCTGAAGAGCATCACCAATCAAAAAGATCAGGAGATTGAAAAACTGCAAAAGAATTTGTCTACGATGAGAATCAAAAAAGAGCAAAGGGAGAGTCATCTTCGACGTTCTATTGTAGTCATTGACCCAGACACGGGCAAAGAGATGAGACCAGAAGAGGCCTACAAAATGGGTCTCATCGACTGGAAAATGTTCGTCAACCTTCAGAGCCAGGAGTGCGACTGGGAGGAGATCTCTGTCAAAGGCCCAAAAGGAGAGTCGTCGGTTCTCCATGACAGAAAATCGGGAAAGAAATTCTCCATCGATGACGCGTTAAGGAATGGCCTCATTACAAATCGCCAGCTGCAGCAGTACCATAACAAGGAAATAAGTATTCAAGAGTTCGGGATCATGGTGTCTGGCAGAAGCAAGTAATTTTTGTACATTCTGCTTGGACTTGTTGGAAGATTTACCGAATATTATTTTACCTTCGTCTTCACCTAAAAACAAAATCCTAACAACGTCTTCTAATAATAGAGAAGATGAAAACCAAACTCATGTAAAGAAGACATTACCACACCGAATAATGTGTTCAAACAGGCTGTGGTATCATGAAAGGTTTTTATATCGTTCTGACATGGAAAAACAAATGGTTTTAATCTTGTTAAAGCACTGCAAAATGACAACAAAATACACCTGTGTTCTACCTGTATTATGTATTTTGATTAATAAGTGTGATATAGTCTCATATACTCGAATATTTAATGAAATCAGACTTTTATGCTGCATTTACAAAAAGTGTTTTAAAAGATTTAAAAGCAAACAAAATCACAATAGCAGCAGAATCACAGAATGAAATGTAACCGTTTTCCTTTACAGTTTTTGAAAGGTATCGAAAGCACTGAGCTCTGTGATACATAAAAAGCTATTTAAAAAAAAAACACTCAAGTGGGTTTTATTTGCCAAGTTTTGAGAACTTTCTTTCATACATTGTAAAGCTGGGGTTCTGGTTAACACGCTGCAAGTACTTTGGGTTACTTTGGGTAATAAAGAAAAATATTTATGCATGCATTGCTGTTAATGCAACATTACACTGATGCTTATATAATGTACCTTTATTAATACTCTTAATAGCATGTGTGTGTTGAAGGGGGGTTTAAATTGTGTTCAAACATAAATAAACAGTAATAAAACAGTTCTAAGAAGTCCTGCATTCTTCATTTACTGTACTGGGCTTCTGCCAAGTCCTGGTTTACATTTCCCTGGATTCTCTGGACAAGCTCCTCCTCCAATTACAAAATACCACTTTCAAGTTTCAAAAGAAAAGGGAATTTCATTCTAATGATTTGAAATTGCAATAAGCAGTCAATATTTTTTTGCATTTAGACTGCTGAATCCGGTATCTCAAGAGGTTTCATGTAACATACTTCAATTTCTTCATAACACTTGTAATGAAGTCCACTGTTAAATACATACACTACAATTCACAAAATGAGTTTATTTTATCCAGTGTGAGCGCAAGAGGCTGTTACTCTATGTGTACTGGAAATTCAAAATATAAAACAACCAACCAAGATGGCTGTAGCCTGCAGAGCAGCGATTCTCATTTCTCCACTTCTGGTCCTGGAGAAGAACTTCTTGTTGGACTTGGTCTTCCTAAAGACATACCTGAATCAATTATTCAATCAACTGACCTTAAACACCACGAAAGTCGTATGTCAGTGTGCCGTCCGAGTCGGAGCCTTTCCAAGCAAGCACCGGGCGCAAGGCAGGACAAAGCCCGTTTGGGACGCCAGCCCATTGGAGGACACGCACGCACATTCACAGCAGGGCCAATTTGTCCTGGAGCCTCATAACCCACAGTACATCTTTGGACTATGGGAGGAAACCAGAGCACGCACAGGAGACACAGCACGCCATTTCTGTAGTTGAACCGAGAGCCCCGATGCTGCACACTGCACTGTGCTACCCCTAATCAATACCTGAAATCTCTGTTATTTTCTACAGTAGCTGTTTATGCATAAGCTACTTTTGATGCCCAGTATAAAATATATGCAGAGAAATTAAAAACAGGCTTCTTCCACCTGCACAGAAGTATAAATGCCAAAGAAAGCTAATTCAACATCTTGGAAAGTTTGACTTTTGAAAAAAACTTTATTAAAGTCCAGTTCGTGCAGCTTATCAATTAAATACAAAACATGAAACACTTTATACAGGTTTAACAAACATTACAGGTACAATGAAGCATTTTAAAAGTTAAATGCTATTTTACATTGACAATCTACAGCGCATCACATCAGAATATACAAATCTCAAATAAATGGCTCAAAATGGTCAACAATTAGTCCTGAGCTTATACAACAGCATAAACACTTCATTATACAGTGTTGCAGTACAATTTTCATCTATTGAATAAATGATTATTTAAACCTTAAATAGGGCTAGGAGGAATAAAAAAAATGCTGTTGGGCCTCCATTTTAAAGACTAGAATAAATCTCTTGAAACAAACTTTGTATTCAGAAATATGCCAGTTACAAAAATAACCCAATTCTCTGCTGTGCACATGCTCTACTTGAGAAATGTATATAAATTAGAACCCAACAAGGAAGAAGGTGGGGAGACAAATCATGATGTCACGGGAGGTATGAAAGTCTTTTCCAGTTCCATTTTTAGAAAATATATAGAAAACACAATATAAAGAAAGTAACGTATCTGTAGGTCAACAGTGGCACACGAAGGGCAGCATTTTAAATGCAAATCACATAAGGCCTCAAAAAAACCTATTTTTTTAGAACTCAAGTTTCTCTTTCAAAAGCAGTCAAAATAAATAGCAATCTCTACATGAGAGAAAAAAAGTTTAAAAGCTTTTTGAAAGTTTCAGGAACTATATAGCAGTTTTTTTTCCATATTCCAATGTTTCTCTGTGCACTTTATATTACAAGAAAAATTATTTTTGCATATTTGAGCTTACATCTGAGAAAATACCACATTCAGCTCCTATAGTCCTGGATGTGTTTAAACACCACTGTTACCTACGGTCTATAATAAGTGCTTCCTGGTTTTCTTTCCAAGGGTTAGGTCTTTGAATGTGGTCCTACCACATTCTATGTTGGGATGACGAATCGTCACTTTCTACAAACCCTTTAAAAATCACTTTAGTTTTATGGGGAAGGTTGGCAGAACTCTTAGGCTTACAGATCAGAGAATCTTTTCATTCTAAGGGTTTTAGATTTTCTTGCCTAATTCTAGCACACAGCTTCTGCCTTATATTTAAATATACCTTTAATACCTTATCTGAAATGCACTTTTTGTACACAGCAACACATGCCATCCTGATCACAGGAACGGTTACCCATACTTAATGCTTTGGTGTATCAGGCAAAAAACTGCAGAAGCCCAGTAGAGAAGCTGCCCTTAAGAGCAGAATTCAATGCAAGGTTTTGACTGCAATAGAACAACTCACTATGCATCATTCTGTTACACGTTTACAAACATACGACTTTTAGAGGTCTTATAACCACTTTTCCCCAAAAGGGCTGGAAATATTTCTGAAGTTAGACTTTCACAGGTTAAAACCACTGCAGTTTTTACTCTAGCGGCTCAGTCCCAGTTCACCAGAAAACCGACGCCAGTCTCTGCCAGGACTCCAACGACCACTTGCAGTTACTGAACCCCCTCAATTACCACAAAGCCTCTCCAGACACCGTGTATGACATCACCCATCACTATCAGAAGGCTGCTTGCTGCAGTCAACGATTGCGGCACAGAGAGCAAGGTCCCCGACTGGTTGTACGAGTTCATCGCAGGACACAGGTACAAGCAAGACGGGGCAACTTACAGAAATCAGTTTCACACGGTCAGCGCGTCTTTGAGAGGTGGGAGGAACATCAAAGGCCAAAATCAAACACGGAATCGCCCCAGTCCAGAATCAAGATCTGACCAGAAGGCTGAAGCAGCAGTACAAGCCACTGCCGTGCCACTCCTGTCATTATATTTCATCTCGCTTGCACAAACTCAAGGTCTTCAGATCAGCTTACTTACAGGGATAGGAGCAAATTACTATATGGGTTTGAGACGAAGGATAAGAAAAAAAAACGGCTTGAGGTAAGGATTTCTTGCACTTGGTGTCACTACTGCTGAACTGAACCATGTGTCATATCTGCATAATCCACATAAGTGTAGATTTAATTGATGAGTAAATTTAATCAAAAACAGAACACTTTTTCTGGATTTATTCTTCAAGGACATGGGGTTTAGTACTAACAACTTAAAATACAGTGGAGTTCTAACAGAGAGCAGTTACAGGCTGTAAACAGAAGTTCTTGGGCTGATAATATCTAAAACAGACTTAGAACAGGGAGTACGGAGTTTTGTAGAACCTTATTTTAGATTTCATGGCCACAAGAAGCCTCAGAGTAGCCGTCCTCAACAATATTCAGACTTACGGTTGCAGTTCCTGTTCAACGATGTGAACATGATTGAAGATTGTCAAGTCGTAGATCATTGTGGATGTGTATTGTAGCTGAGTGAACTTTTCCTCCTCTGATAAGCTTTTCTGATCACTTTTCTAACAACATTGTCTAAAATCAAACGTTGTCATTTAGTTTTTAGCACAATTCAAATTTGAGAGGGTACTTCCATAAAATATTCCAAAGTTCTGTGTAGATAGCTCCATGATTACATAAATCTCTTTGGGAAACCAACCTTGGCAAAAAAATTGGAGAAAAAAAAAGATGCAGGATCTCCAAGTTCATACTAAACATTATGCAAATTAAGCAAGAAGCAAACAAAAGATCCATTTTTTATCCATGTAGGACACTTCATGATAGAGGAATCACTTGCATTACCAATCTCATATTTCACATTGTAATTAAAAGGATACAAAGAATCATGCCAGGTAATTTAAACTGAAATTCTGCGATCTCTCCATTCCAAAACATTGGCTTTTCTGAAAGAGCCATTTTTTTTGTTAACCAGATCATTTTCAATTTAAACAAATGCTTTGTTGACCAACGTTGATCATTGTTAATCTGCAGCACACGAAGGAAAACAGTCACGTTTCATCTTAAGAGCCGTATCAGGGCAGCTTTCTCTGCACATTCGCATTTTCTCCATGGATTTGGCTGCCGTCTGAAACATATACAAGAATCAGTATTAGCTCAACACTTGAGATGGTGCAATCTGTAGACTTCTTTCTCTACAGCAGAAGAACATTATACAGGGCAGAACATATTAATTGTGTGCATTTATACAGCACTTGACACTTTTCTAATAGGGTTTCCACCCACCACTGCACCTGGGCTGACACAGCAACCATTTTGCACAAGCAGACCTGCGACACAGAAGATCAGATGAAGAAACGAAGAATTTGAATAAAAGGGGAACTTTCCACACTGCTAATTTAATTGTCGTTTTGGAGCCCCGTATACAACTGGACATTTAACCGAGTCTGAGTGAAGTACCCCTGAGGAAGACGCAACATAACTTGAGCTTCAGTCTCACAGCCTTCCTGTTAGGAAGTCAAGATCTCGAATCGCTGCTTCACACTGCTGCTGCTCGGCTAGATCGCGCCAGGCCAGACTGGAGCCGAGCCAGGACACCGTCTACTATTACAAGCAAGGTCATGTTATCTCTGTAAATCGAAGGACTGCATCTGCTGCAGCACTCCCCCCCCCATTACCATACTGGCGCATTGCTTTAGATCTTCTGGACTAGAGGGAAGAGCGCCCCCTACTGGCTCATCAACAACCACACACAAACTCGTGAAGCGCACTCTGGCTGTCTTCCCATCAATCAGGTGGGGCTGCACACTGGTAGTGGTGGAGGGGATCCCCATTACCTGTGAAGCAATTTGAGTGCAGTGTCCAGAAAGGCGCTATACACCTGTAAGGAATGATTACTATTAATTATTGTTACCACCTACAACGGCAGCAGCCTGGCTTCGTGTGGGGGTCTCCTATCCCTGCTCTGAATAGGCCCAACCCTACTTGGATTCTGAGATCTGAAGGTCAGGCTGCAAAGTGGTACCACTACACTGAGAGCAGACCTCTGATGAACATCCACATTGTGCAAAAATCTCATCATATTCCGCTGCCGACTTCACAACATATTTTCTAGTAATGTTTTACTCATGAAACATGAGCAAACATTTCAATCACTATTTGAACAAATAAAATGTGGTCCTTTTAAATTTCTGGAAGCTGAATGCTTTTGTACAAGCCATTCATGTACACTACATCTCTTTAGCTTTAATTGTATTAGAAAGAAAAGGGATTTTAAAATATTCAATGTTGCTTTTTGTTACAGATAACACACGTGAATTAAAGTGCTCTTCAAACGGTCTTGATCCCATAAGATTTTCTGTGGGTTCACAGTGATCTGTACCCAAGTCAAGTAGGAATACATTCTATACTGAACAGGTATGCAGAAAAGGCATTTCAATAGTGATGTAAAAAGGTTTAGTAAGGTTCTCTCTAGGTCTTTTTTTACCAATGGAACAAAATGCTGAAGTTCAAAATGTCCTTTGAATGACAACCAGGTATCCATCTTAAATAAGAGTATTTCCCATCACAAACAGTATACTGTATAACACTTCAGTTTATCTTCAAAATAACATCCCGGGTTTATATGGAGAAGCTCGGGAGGGGTTAAAATGCAGCTTCTATTTAATAGATTGAAAACTGTTTCGAAAAGATAAAAAAATCCACTGGAATGCTTTATATCAAACCTTTCCTGCTCAAGAGTGCTTTCCCAAAGACAACGCAGAACAATGGACAACAAGTCTGTTGGCACAGTTGAACAGCTCTGGCCAAGGGATGGCAAGACAGAAGACACGTTCATGCAGATTACCTTGCAGACTTGGCTGTAAATGGGAGGACAGAGTGCATTGTGGGAGCTGTTGTGGGTGGAGGGGGCTAGAATGCAAACCAGCAAAAATACCTAGAGGAAGAGGAGAGAAAACAAGTGCTGACAAGTGAAAAGCAGACAGCCTGTGTACGCATGCACTAAGCTGAAGTGGCTGTGCTTGCTTGGTGACCAAAGTGCAGCCCCACATCTACCTCCACGAGTTTTTGAACATTAAGGTCAGGTGAAGGAGTGAAAACCAAGCGTGCACAACATGAAACCAAACAGAAAAGTCCACAAGACAGGACAACGACGAAACACGCCTATAAGACACTTAAGAGTAACAGGACCATGCGAGACTTAACATCCAGAAGTAATGGGAGTTTATGGGAACTAAGGCGTGGAGAATGAACACCATTCCATCTAGACCAGATCAAAACCACTTACTGTGCGTGAGCCCGTGGTGGAATGTCCCTGGTGCCGGGCCGGTCACAATAGCGTCTTTGGATCCGCTGGACTTTGAGTCGGAGCCAAACGTGATGACGGGGAAGCTGAACGTGTGCATAGGGACGATTCCTGGCAATATCCCCAGCGTTCCCGGTGCTAGCTTCTGGCCGGATGTGGCAAACGACGGCGAGAGAAGGTTTATAGATGGAGAACTTGACTGCACAGATGTGCCCGTGGTGCTCTTTGTGGGCTTTTTAATAAAAAAAAAGAAAAGATTCTCCATTAAATCATTGTGGGTTTTGAAAACGTTTTCATTTCGATGTAGAATAATAGTTTTACACCTTAATAAGCACATCCCAAACACTTGTGTAACCCAAGAGTCTACAAACTGGGTCACTCGTGCATGCAGTGAGAAGGCGATGTAACCGAGCAGCAGGTTAGCTGCACTTACCGACGCTGCCGGAGCGGCTGCAGCTGCTGGCGTTGCTGCCGCTGGCTTTAGGGAGGAAGTCAGAAGCCTTGCAACGCCCTGCATTCCCATGGTGGAGTCTCCATTAGACCCGCCAGGGGGCGCCACGAGGGTCAGCTTCTGAGAAGACAGGGCCTTCTTTGCTGCCGAGTTAGGGGACTGCGGGACGGCGGCCTGACCCGGAGAGGGCGACTTGTGGGGCGAGGCCATAGCGCCGGCGCCCAGCGGAGTCAGGCCGCTCTGCGCGGAGCCGCCCGGGGGAACGCTGGACTTGGCCGCCGCGGGCAGCGGGAACGAGGGCTTGAACGGATGGCCTGTGGCGCTGGAGGTGGGGTTGTGCTTGGGTACGTAAGCGACAGCGGCCCCTGGCGGGGGGAGGATCTTGGACATGCCGGCGGAGGAACCCTGACCGCCGCTAGGCAGAGCGGAGGGGAGGGGATGGAAAGCTGGGGACTTTGTAGCTCCTTTCGATTGCAGCAGCCCTGCGCCCTGCTGAAAGTACCTGGATGCTTTAGCCTGGGAGGGACTCTGCAACTTGTTTGGGTTAAACTGCACTGGTGAAGGAAAGTTTTTTGGAAGCTGATGGGACTGGTGAAAAGGCTTCATAGTCCGGGAGAGCAAAGAGCTTGGAGCTGGGGACTGATGGGGGCGTGTGGCTCCAAAGTTCTTCTGCTTGGCGTGCATGTTTTCCGGAAGAGTTTTGTTATTCGGAGAAGTCTGGGAAAGAAGGCCTTTGTAGCCGGGTAAAGGCAAAGTCTGAGAGTTTTCCGTTTTCTTGTCTTGGGAAAGCTGCCCCAGTGCCAGTGCCTGCTCTGCTAAAAGGTTGAGTGGCGACTGCGATGAGGACACAGACGGTTTTGGCAAAGTTTTCATCTCTTCAGACGATATTAATACTGTGATGTTGTCAGTCGCTGGTTTAATGACGGTATGAAAACTGAAATCAGGGCTGCCTCTTGTAGCATTATTCAGTGCTGCCAACTCCTCAGAAACGGCTTCTAGCGAGGGAGGGTTATGGATTAAGTCTTCATCAAGCGAGTCATCCATATTATAGGACTGAGGAGTGGCTGTGCTATTGGAGCTGTGCGTACCTGCACAAGATGGAATAAAGGAGTTCACAGGCGTCGATGGGCTGCTAACCGAGCAAGGTACCAGGACACTCGAATTTCCAGAACGTGTAGGTGTGGCACTTAATGAAGTTATTATTTTTCTTTCAAGCTTCACAAATGGTTCCTGAAGTGGGGGGAAAAACAAACAAACACTAAAATTCAGATTAAAACATAGCACATCATAAGGATTTTAATCCTAGCCACACAATATAAACATGGCTTCAAAATGATCTGTGATATTTTAAGTTACTTAATATTATGATTAACATACCTTCATTTTTATTTTCGGAGCTGCAATAACTTTCTTTTTGGTCCTGAGTAGAAGAACAAAAACAGTTTAAAAAGTTGCCTTTTCTTTAACACTAAGTATACAGCACAACATTCAGAAGGTACAGGACAATTTTCTCTGCAAATGAGAGGAGGTTCTTTGGCTGATCTAACTCATTTCATTTTTGGCAGAAAACCAAGCTGAGGATTGCATCCAGCTGTTTCTCGAGAGATGGGATTGACCTCAGCAATATCCCTGCGTAACTTTGCTGCAGACGGCTTATGTTTCCAGTTTGAAATGTACTTCCCCTAAGCTTCCCTTTGTCTTCTCTGGTTTGTGTTTCACCATTTTCTCTTGAGAATTTCTTTGTTGTTCCTTGCTTGCTTTTCTGTTCGCCTCACACATTGTTTAGAAGATGAAATGATATACCAACAAAAACACCTACTGTAAGGCTTGTTCATGGGTGGCCTCTTCAGACAAGCCCATATAATCTCCTGCTTCCCCAGCCTTAAACTGTTACAGTTTCCTTTGCTGCTTCTACAGCTGTTAACTTGACTAGAAACTACACCGGCAACAACACCCTAATGTCGCATGCTTTAAAATAAACCTCCAGCAGATGCTCGGAGAGACTGAGTAAGGATGCACAATATTAGACCTTTTTATATTTTAAAATGTATATAAACCTACAAAAAACATATCCTGATAAGATGAAGAAATAAAGGAATTTCCCAATAACTAGAGAGTGATTTCTTTTCTCAAACACTCACTCCACAGGGTACATGTGGTAACAGTACTTACGGTATGGAAGTGACATGGCTGTGCACTCTCTTGCTTTCCTTAAAAAGCATCCTGTTGAAAGAAACAAAGAACTTAATATCTGAAACAGACCCCAGTTTAAGGAAATGTCACAGGGAGGGCGGGACAGGTGCCAAGTGAGTTCTTTCAAAACAGAATAACTGTTCAGCCGCAACAGCACTCAGGTGTGAAGGTGGTGGTTTATTTGGACAATGCGCCCCACAAACCAACAAAACAATAATATATCATATAGTGCAAAACACAACAAAACAGAACAAAAATACACACAAAAACGTTCTCCGAGAATTAGCTGACAGGACCTAAGTGTGCTGGGACTCCAGCCCTCCCTGCGACAACAGATCAAAATAAAATAAAAAAATTAATATAGATATCAGAATGAAAGGGACCAAAACAATCGAGAAGAGCTGTTTCAGAGACACACTACAATTTTACAGCACAGGCGTTTCCGGAATCTCAGTGGTTAGCTCAGTTCACACGCTCGTGTAAAAGTGATTCACCTTGACTGCATCCATCCCTTCGGCCACAGCGGTTTAACTTCAGCTTCCAGAAATGCCTTCAGATACTCTTCTGCAGTCTGAGACTTGTTCCTTTCCAGTTCATAGCTGCCTATCTTTATATGGACAACATTACAGAGGAGATTCCTGTTTGAAGACAGAAACTTAGCTTATTATAAGAGTTCTCATACAATTTAAACACTTTTGCATTTAAGGCCACAAAAGCATTTGATACAGCAAATATAGATTTCCATTGCAAACATTGTCCACAAGGAAAGGTTACTTTTTTTTGCTAGAGCACATAAGGATCTCCTGCATAAGCGTCACATTCCAAATTCTGCGCTGCACGTGTGGGTATGGCAACCAGTGTGCAAGAGGAACGCGTGCTCATCTTTTCACCCAACGTCTCCCACTCTCTCGACATGCAGTCTCGTGGTAAAGATTACCTGCACATGACGCGGGTGTGCACGAGTGTGTGCCCGTCCTGCACTCACGCACACATTCTCCCCCTCTCTCTCTATCCCGCCTCACAGCTCCCGTTCACCGGCTGCAGTACACAATTCTACTTTGGCCATTGCAAAAAACAGCACACCAGCTTTCGAATGATACTTTTGCCAGAAATCTCACACGCCTATTGTGACTTATCGGCATGATTTTTACAACCATCCACAGGCCTTTACATTCCTTACACATTTTGTGGGGGGGGGTAAGTGGCTAAGTAGGCCAGTAAGAGGCTTGGGTACCTAAATCTTGAAAAATGTTAGCAAGGAAATGAAAATATTCATAATGCTTTGATGTATTACAGATAATTATTATCATGCAGCCCCGCCTAATCATGAACTCATGATCACAGGCTGAACCCGTTTGTGCTGCCAAGCCCTTACACAACTTACAACGGCTGTGTATTCTCTGAGCTACACACTGCTAGTGATTACTTGTGGGTATGGGGAGACCGCAGAGGGCTTGTTTCTTTTAGGCTTATTTTTCTATATTCAGGACACTGAAATTACACTTTTGACCACTCCCAAACTCCTGCTCCACCTATTGTTTTAATGACGGGCATCATTGCATTGGATTTGATTGTTAATTTGAACAGTTTTAACAGCTTTCTGCAAAGCATTCTTTACAAAAAGATCTGCAAATTGTTGATCGACGCATTCTAAATCGATAGGTTTATCATTAGCGCACCTGATTTCTTCGTTCCACTGGAATTTTTTTCTGGGTCCCATAACCCGTTTTCCACTTTTCTCTTCATCCTCATCCTCATCTGAGCAGGCTTTCTCCTTTTGTTCTTTCCCTTCTTCCAACATCCTGTCAAACAAAATACACAGTTAACTGGGCTCTGCTCGTGTGGGCTTACGACACTACAAAAAAAACCACAAGACAATCCAGAACTTCAATTCTGAGCAGGACAGTGATCCACAGCTACACTGGAGTGGCTTGAGAATAAGAAAGAGAGGGCCCTTTATCACTCAAAGTCCTAACTTGAATCCCTCTGAGGATCAATGGAAAGAATCAGAGTGCTGTCCAAAGGTCCCCCAGCAATGAGACAAGGCAAGAGAAGCCTAAAAGGGGCAGAAACTGCACTAAGCCGGCATGCAAACTCGGCACAAACTCATGTCAAAAATACTGCTGCCAAAGGTGCTTGCACCAGAAATTGCACTTATGGGTGTGAAACTTATGCCATCAACATAGTCAAAGTTTCACAATCAAGCATCCATGGTGAATAAGGGGCATCAGATACCCAAATATCACATAATGCCAAAGCTTACAGAATAAGGAAAATTAAACAGTACCCAACATTATGTTGCTACTACAGTGATGTACAGTACTGCCTTTATGAGGTGTACTGTAAGTGCTTTAAGTCATAATCACTAATACTGTTTCACGACACCTAACTAATAGCTCAATTTAATGGTTTTGCACCACTGCTTTACCAGTTGTGTCACTTGCACATTTTAAAGAAGTCGTCTGCTTTTCATATTGCTATTTATCATGCTTACTATAACAGCAAAAAAAAAAACTTAAAAACATTTTGTACGAAAATACAGTTGCTGCCAGTAAACCTATATTTTTTATCGTCATCACTGTTCCCAAATCAGGAAACAAGGGTAAATATACCACCTTAGAGTAGATCGACCTTACATCCATCTTCGGGACAATCTTTAATTGTAATCAGTACCGTATATAACCTGGGCTGAAACCACCACTGACTTTCACCTACAATCCACTCGGGACGACATAAGTAATGCTTCCTTAAATAAAGTGATTGTAAATTCTGCATTTTCTCAACAGCAATCTACTAATTTAGAAACTCAAACGAAACCTACTTAGCAAACTTTGCCTGGGTGTGAGCTTGACATTCATCCTGGTACTTGGTTATCTGGCCAGGCATTGATCTGCCGATCGCTTCCTTTAATCTCTGAAGTGGTTCTTTCAGACGGCCATCCTAAACACAAAGACATGTCATGTGTGATTTCAAAAAATTCAATCCAACGTGTAATTAGTCAAAAACATCTTAGCCCTAAAAAATGAGAATTTATACAGGACAATACTGTTACTTTTGTGGAATTATAGGATTTTTCAATAGACATTAAATGCAGAAAAATATTTAATGCAATTCTTAAGACGATAGCTATAACAACTCCATTTGGTAAGGGAAAATATGACCCTTGTTCAAATCCCGATTGAAATTTAATGTCAAATCAGAGCTGACTTATAAAAATACCATGCAGATTAAAAAAAAAGTGTGCAAGTTTACACACGGAAAAGGTAAAAGGCGGTCTATGCAGAAATTAATACTGCTTACCTGTTCATGTAAGTGCAGCTTCTTTGCCCTTTTTACTAAAGTGTCTTTGCTGCAGGGAAGGAAAGAGGCCAGGTGAGCGTAGACACCAGAGCGTGCCTGGCTGTTGAGCTCTCGGGACTGAAGCTCAATGCTAAAGGCACAAAATGAGACGACACCGAATCACACGTCGAGAGAAGAACAGGCACGTGTAGAAATAGTCTCTTATTTATTGAAGTCTTTCTCCCAGGATCATCAGTCCAAACTGGCACCTCTTTCATCGCCACTGTATGAGCGAGCTGGCAGGACTGCTTACTGTACAGCCTCACACAGAGCTTTATTTTTTCCACGTAATGGACTCCCTTAATGCTCTGAAACCCGAATTAAAGTGCGTGTTGTGGATCATCAGCATTTGTCTGAATGCTTGGCCACTCCTTGTGTAAATGCCCAAGGAGCAACTTCAGTTCTGGGATTAGTTTTGAGTACTTTCAGTGTCTTTATTTTGCCACCACTGCATTTTAAAGGGGGGAAACAAAACCATGTGTCCATGCTCAAACGTTTTTATTAGATTTTTCCAGGATACTTTGTTTCAGGATTCTGTTCCCTGGCCAAACACCAGCCAGTTCCCTTGTATTTCTGCCCTAAATATCACACATTGACCAACATCCCACAGATACTCAAAGGGACACATGTTTGATAAGTAGAGCACCCACAGCACATTTTCATCACACGAGAAACTCTGTTTGGTGAACAACGCGAGAGTCTGTATTGCCCTGGAAGAGCACACTGAGGTTCCAAGGGAGCTCTGAGCAGAGACTGTTAATGGGATGATTTAAAGAGGCTGCTAATAAGCAACAGCTCAGTTACATGCACTTAACGTGTGGGTGAATGCCGGCACCAATCTCTTTAAATAAAGCTTACAGCTCGGGGCGGAATGAATTCAATCCTTCCCCAGGCACCGAGATCATAAAACCCTTAAAAACAACTGCTCTGCTACACTGAAGTCACTCTAATTCTTGCCCAAGTGCACCACATCCATTAACAATGAATACCAAAAAAACTGCCCAAAAGTTTTAAGCAATAACCAAAAACAAGTCTAAAAACATTCACGTGTCGTGCAACATGCCCTCTGTTGATGTCCAGAATTGATGATCAACACGCCTTGCATTAACTATTCCTTTTACTTGAGGTTCAACAAAACAACTGGGATCAAATGGGAAGCTGGAAGTGCAATGTACATACTGCTGCAGGTAAAGACAATATGGGGAGTTAAACCACGCATCAGCAGAGCGGACACTCAATCAATAGTGAAAGCAGCCAGGAGGCTATGCAATATGCGTACTGCACGTACTCAATAGCGGGGAGTTAAGGACAAGGGAGCTGCGTCAGCCTGCAAAAGAACTCAACTGGCATTCTGCTCCAGAAAGCGGAATGAAAAACATCCGAGCTGTTAAAGCCTTCTTCCAGCGCGAGCACCTGGAGAGGGATTAACACACCAAGGAACTTTCTACTTATCAGTGTGGAATTTACCGTTAATTGTTACTTTGCAGCAAGTGTCTGTCAACTTCAAGTGTGATATTCAACAGCTATGACCAACTGCACTCTTGCTGGATTAGAAGAGGATTCATCCCACCAGTGATACTTACTCAAGCAACATGCTGTTAACATCCTGGGTAAAGAACTTCTGCTTTCCCTCACCTTCTGAAGCTTTAGCAGCCTAGTATGGAAAAAAAAAAGAGTTCAGAGTTAACTTTAATAATATTTATGGCTCTATAGGGCCTGTGCTATGTATAAAATACTAACCATATTTTACATTATGATGTTACAAACCTAAATGCATTAAGACTGAAAGAAAAAGACAAACTTCTTTACAACTTAACTCTGCAGACTGGCCACAACAGAAAAGATCTTAATGGCTAGAGTGCGAGATCCGGAATTTAAACGTATACAGACATGTTCCCGAATTTCTCCTGCACAAAGGAAGGAATCACATTTAAAAAAAAAGTTCCTAAGCCCTCAAAGTACTTTAAGGAGCTGGTTCAAATATAAAATATTGGAAAAGTGTACCAACAACTACTCTTTAAAGCATCATTAACAAGAGCTGGATCACTTCTACAGAAAAAAACGTCACCAAATTTCAGCAGCTGTAAAGTCTGCTCTCCCTCTGCACTTTAAATGTTGTATGAAAGAAATTTGCCTCACACCGAATTCCACTTTGCTTCTTCCCCAGTGAGCTGGATTTCTACGATATTCTCCACTATGTGGCTCCCTCCCTGTTTATCCCTATTGACATTGACCCTTACTCACGCCAGACAGCATGTTATTGATGGGGTACAGAGTACGGGAGTAACAAGAACCTGCTCCGTTAAGATAACCAACAGCACCTACTGAAACAAAACCCTAATACACAAGGCAGCAGAACATGACTTCCTACGTGCCGTCCTGCCAATGTGCCTTTTCTTCTCCAGAACTGAGGATAGGAATTCATGTTACATACCCCCCCCTGCCCAATGACAACCACTCAAACATTTCTCTTCTAAACTTCAAAATAAAACAAAAACCTGCAACCGTTCTCTGTGGTTGATCTCGTAACTCGTTTAAACCGCACCTCCCTGTGGACGCTGCCAACTGACCAGAGCTTCCCATCACATAGCTCACAAACAGCGCGCCTCACCTGCGTCAGCTCACTGATGCGCTTCTCCAAAGCCGTCGGCAGTCCTTCAGGCAGTGTGGGGGGCTGTTTCTGAGCTTGTCCCCCTGACAGGGGGTCACTGTTTTCATCCAAGCCTAGCGGGCTAGTGACGGGCGAGTCATAGAGGAGCTTGTCCAGATCGATATCCCCTAGGTCTATAGAGCTAGCAGCCTGAAACAAATCACTCTCGTTCGCAGAGCCAATGAGAGAAAGCAGAGGGTCAGATGCATTTAAGGTGCAATCACTCTCTCGAATCGAGGGGGCGGCAGCCTGATGGCCGTGGCTCTGCTTAGGCTCTTCTTTTTCAAGGGATTCCTTCAGCATGTCATCCACACTCAAGGCTCCAGCCTGTTTCTTCTTTTTCTTCTTCTCCCCGTTGGCGTTAAGTGGCATGATGCTGGTGCACGAAAACAAAAACTCTTAATGCGAATATCACGTATAGTTTACAACAGTAAGTGGCTCTTTGTTTTGCTGTTGTGCTTGTGCTTAATTTTAAACATTAGTTCGGATAAATGGACAACAATTTACACATATGAAAAGTTCAAATGAAAGACCAAGAAATATGCAATTTCAATACATACTTATAAGTCAGGAAAACAAGTATAAAGCACTTAAAGACAAATGTAAAAGATAAGACTTAAACCTAATGTTTTACTAACAAAAACCTAAGACATTAAAAGTGATGTCTTGGAGTTTCTCACCCAGCATTCTTGGGTTTTTTATGTTGACCCTCTTCTTTCTTCTTCTTTTTTATTTTATCACTTCCATCCTTTAATTTTTTCTGTATGCAAGTGGGAGCGAACAAAAAGGCAAAAAAATGCTTTGCGTTATTTTAGTTCAAACGCATCCCTCTTTGTTTAGCACTTATATGAATATATAGTTCTTGAATAGTTTTGTCCTTCATACATTTCACAAAATATCACTATTATACTCATGTCCCGACTCTTTTACTACGTGGTTTAATATGCTGTATATTATAAGACCCTTACAGTTCCCCTTGGGAAAAATAAAGACATTATAAGACTAAATCTTAAAACAGCCTGCAAAAAGAAAAAAGTCCTCTGACCTTCGGAGACTTCAGTCTCTTCTTCTCTTGAGTAAAATCATCTTCAGGTTCAGATTCTGATGCCTGCCTGAACTGCAGAGTCCCAGAATTGATGTAAAATCCGCCGTATTTTGTCGTTAGTGAAGCCGGCACCAATTCATCATACTGTATCAATAAAAAGACAAATCCTTAAGTTTCCAGTGCATTTTTTACACAAAAGGCATCTTAAAAGACAAAAACTATTTTTTGTTGGGGTGTCTGTAGAAATGACTTGGAGCCCAGACATTTATTTCTTTTCAGCACCGAATGAACCCTCTACATGTTCCTCAGCAGCTTGCAAGCTCCACTCTCACACCTTACTGACAACAGGAATACCTCTAAGGCACACCGTGCACGACTGCTGTGTGAGGCCCTCGAAAGCACCACTCGGTCTCATAAAGCGCTCCTACGAGGGTGAATAGGAGGTAAATACCATTCAGAAAGTCAGAAGTTTTCATGTAACATGCACAAAGGACGTGAACAACAGGCATCTCTAGAGAAGGTTTTGGAGAGCACTGCGGACAGCAGACCAGCGGGCAGAAGAGCTGACCTCTATCAGCCCTCCCTGGTCGTCATTTTCACAAAGTCTGTCTGAAGAAGACAAAAGTGCCGGTAGATGAAAAACTTTCAAACTTGCAAGGCAGACAACTTACAGCCTCGGAGTTGTCGATAAACGGGTCTGTTTCGTCGTATCCGTATCCCATGTCAATCAAGTCCTGCACACGGTCCTTCTTGCGCTTCTTTGGACCCTGACAAAAGAAACAAGAACATTCACCAAGACGCCCTTTAGAATCTTTCCTGGGGTTCATAAAGGACAATACTAACATATTTTTCTTCAAACTTCTTAGCAAGAGCTTCGGCCTCTTGTCTCTGCGACGCACTCTCTTCCTCCTCCAGTGTTACTGCTGTTCCCTTGAAGGCATTATTCTGGGGGGGGAAAGTGAAGTGTTTAAACTGGGGCTGTTGGATAAGGCAAAACATCGGCATGCAACAATGTTTTCAGTACAGTGTTCCACTTTAATTGTATTGAGTTATTGTCGAATGTACAGTGAGTACAAATAATTTTAAATATTGGACTCTACAACAAAGTTTTTCGCCCAAGGTCTTCTTTTCTTGATGCTGATAGACTTCTTAGTTAGACGTTCTTGCACAGT
This sequence comes from Lepisosteus oculatus, assembly GCF_040954835.1. Lineage (NCBI taxonomy): Eukaryota > Metazoa > Chordata > Actinopteri > Semionotiformes > Lepisosteidae > Lepisosteus > Lepisosteus oculatus. The sequence goes on from NC_090714.1 coordinate 859,657, forward strand.
CTCCACGGACGACTTGAACGATGGCCGTTCTCCACAGCTTACTTGAGAACGGTGAGATGTTAAAATGTTTGAGACCCCGAATCTTTGCTTTTGGTAGAGCGGGTCAGAGATGCTTCACATGCAAAGAAAAAGGCAATAGATCTACCCATTCAGGAATTCATACCGACTTGATTAAAACATACAATCACAAACAAACGCTAAGCGTTAACAGCGGGTTCACAATGCGCACCCCCCATCACATGCTTTAACAACTTCAGACTTTTCAGACATTCATTTCTACGTGAATGACTGGAAAAGCAGCCAAATACAGAACAGGTCTTTACCTTTTTCTTCACGAGTTCAGGGTAATAAAACTCTGGACAGCGCCGCTGATCGGGCTCAAAGAGGGCGAGCACCAGGCGTGCAGTTGCCGGAGACGTCTCCTGCTCCAAGGGGCTGCACACAGCGGATATGTCCTCCTTGGGGGGAATCTTTAGCAAACTTGAAGGAAGGGGGACATTGCTGCAGAGAGTGGTCAGCTGTACCCTGCGTGGCTCAGCCATGAGTAACTACGCGTTTCCAACCCCCAGCAGAGCGTAATCAAACTCCTGGAAGCACTTGTTTGAGTCTGTGCGTTTATATCTTTACCAGGCTTACATTTCTGATGTGTACTGAGCCAACAGTTATCGTTTAGACTCTACAAAGCCACATGACGTACAGGTAAATAACCCCTTTGATCCCGAAGGGTGCCCTTTATCTCGTATTAGGTCGAACTTTTGCGTGACACATCTATTAATTGCACACAACATTTTTGACCTAATTCATGTCTCTTAGTCCTGCCATCATTTATGATGGCGAAATAGTAAATACAACGCATGCAAAAGCAGCAGACAACTAACAAGGCGAATGTGGCACAGCACAAAATTGTATATCTCCCAATATCGGCTAACAAAAAACACTGGAAAAACATAAATGTTTTGCCCTGCGAGACGACAGGAAAAAAAAAGATGGGGAACAGTTATCCACGTTCTGAGTAGTTTTCACGTCATAAACATTTCAGCACTCAACAGAAACAAGCCACACTACTTCGGCGTTAAGGTATGCAAATATATTTTAGAAAACATTACGTAATTTAGTCACGCAAACTAAGCAATTCACACTAATTTCAAATTCATTTAACCCCCTCGATCTCCCTCTGCTTTCGCTCTGGACTTTATATAGGACCTTAGATAGAACCGGCGGCGTCGTCATCACCCTCCGCCGCAGCGTCGCACGATTAATACCTCATAATATTTACATTCTGGTAAAAAAAAACGCCGAGAATTTAGCTCTCGTGTCTCGGGAGGAATGTGAGCCAGGGGGCCATGTTGGTGGAGTTAATCCAGCTACCAAAGCCACAGTAAACCACAAACATGGGACGTCGTGGGCAGAATGCATGAAATAAGGGGGGTGTAGAGAGGTATTGCAAGAATATGTGGAGCTAAATAAAATGTTTACGTGTGCTTGCGTTTACTTGGTTGAAAGCAGGTTGTAGCACCGAGCAAGAGCAATAATGCGATTATTAGTATAATAAAAGGCAATCTGTAAATTACATTGTTAATGTTCTGAGAATCACCGTGATAAGCGCAAGACGGTTTTAAAATAAAAGAAAACACAATTTATCTTGCAGTTATTTTTTGTGTTCTTCCCATGTTAACGGTCTAAAACTGTTTAGTTACAGGTAACGGGTGCAGGAAACCTGTTGCGATGGAAGTTGCACTACACTGTACAAATTTCTGTTGTACAGATCTGTTTATTTCTAACGAACTTAAATATTTTTGCTCCGAATATCTTAAAGCAAGTTTTTTTTTAATCATTTAAACTTTGTAAACATTGAAACGTTCGTTTTCATAGTGCCACAGACAGTAAATTAAAAACAGTCATGTCAGAAACATTTATATAATGCAACAATAGAATAGTGGTGTGAGAAGAATGGATACTATAACACAATTAAGATTAAGTAGCACATACAGTATAAATATATAAAAATTGGAAGAGAAGAAGAAAAGGCAGATACTGAAGAGTATGTACTTGTCACAGTTCAATTAAAAAAGCAGAAAGCGTCCAATGCTTTATATTTTGCTGCTCGATATAATAGTCATCTGGTTTACCAATCAAATGAAACAAATCTGGCCCCGTTTCCATAATGCGGTTCTAATGTATAAGACACACCTGTTTTCTATTTCCGTTGCAGGTCTTACAAGAACTCCCTGTCACCAGTGTGGTTCAGATTTTTGTTTACGCTTTTATTCGATTGTGTCAATGTATTGTTTTGCATCAATTATTTCATAACGAGTTGGTAATTGTATAATTGATCTCAATTATGCTGATTAGTTAATGATTTCCGAGATGAGCGGCAACAGGGACGCCTAAAGGACGAGCGTTGAACACCAGCTTCTGACACCCCAGGAGGTTGAGTGGCCAAGAGCTTCTAACCGGAAATTTTCCTGTATCCCCTGACATCACCTTGATGTGCACATTTTTTTTCATCTCACAAAAATGTTTCTGTAATGCAGTTTTATACGATATAATCACGTATACGCACCAAAACGAAAGAGGTACGTCGTATTAAATCAAAATGTTTAAAGAAAATCAAATTGAAAAGCTGTAAACAATACTTGTTTTCAGTAGATAGCTAAAAATAAGACACTGCCCCAATAGAAGAGATCTATACTACACTTGGAGAGAAAATGGCGTCTGTTGATTTATTCCAAGGGCATATGTCGTTTGTAGTTCTGTACACGTTTTGGTCGCGCATTCTCCCAATATATATCCTGCTATTCTGGGGATTGGTGCCGAATTGTCTCCTTTGCTAAACGGCAATGTGCACGTTCACTTTTCCACTTCGCATATCCGGTTTTAAAGACAAATGTGTTCAGTGATGAGTATCGAAACACCTAAACAACATGAGGCTGATTGGAGGGCGTTTTCGATGTTTTTTTAATACGTAGACGAAGTGCCTCTACTTCCTCTTTAGCAAAATGGCTTTCCAACTCGCATGTGAAAATGGCGGGGTCGCTCTTTATAAACGTCTGTGGTTATCGAGCTCTGGACTGATATAGCCCGTAGCCAACGGCAGCAGTTTCATTGTTTCCTACGACATTTGTACTTCACCCGTTGCTCCTAAGCTCCCCAGAAAGCAAAGTGCCCCTGGCGCATCACCCGCACTGCATTGAGGTGCCGAGGAAACCATAGCGAGACATCAGCCGCCTCGCCTACGGTGCATTTTGCTGGCTGGTTGCTGCAGTAAAGCAACGAAAGAGATCACTCGCAGCGCTTCCCGGCCACTTTGAAAATGGCACCGTTTCGATTCAAATCGGAGATCTAAGCCATGCAACGTGTAGGTGGTGGTGTTAAGGATACAGGTCCCCTTTGCTATATTTTTGTATCAAAATAACATTTATTGCACATATATCTCACAAGCAGTTCACGGTGTGACATCAATTCTCTACAAACGGCTCTTAAAAAGGGTATCCTTTTTCAATCCGTGCAAGTGGTTGCTGGGGCTGGATTTGCAAAGAACAAACAGGTCCCTCCAAGCCCTGCGCCTTTGCTATGTAACTTTATTTTTTGGTACCTTTCCTTAGTTATCCAAACCCCCCGAACCCCTCCAGCACAGACGCCCTCTCCGGTAGGAGCAGCAGCTGTGCAGAGGCGCCGCGACGGCCGTCCGGGACCACGTGACGCGGGTGGGTGTGTTCTTCTTCCCTGGATGCACTGCGGCGTTTTAACCAACTTTCTAAGATGGCGGCCGTGCATCTGAGGATCGGCGATTTGGTTTGGTGAGATTTTTGTGCTTATTCGTTTAGTTTCAGCTGCATGACGTCTGCTGAGGGTGATTTAAACGGAGTCGCTTGCGCGGTGCCCTTGCTTACTTGCTTGAGCAAATGGCAGGTATTTCTTTGCAGAAATGATCTTGAAAATAGTGATTACAGCCAGCACAGAAACAGCGTTTCGTAAAAAAAACAGCAATCCGTATATTATTTTTTTTTAGCCGCAGTCTAGAACAAACAGTTCAGTTTTACTACATGTAGCACAACATTTCATATATACACCTTTATTAGTCTTGTGGCAACGTTATTTCCAGATGTTATCGCTTCCTCGTTGCTGAAAACATTTTATCCTGCTCCTTTATTGAACCCGAGCGGGAGGAACTTACTTTTCAGTCGTATTTCCTAAACTTTAACGTAAACGGAGACTTGATGTACATTCGACGATGTGACTTCACGTTTTTAACAATCGTGTACCCCTCTCTTCATTTTCACACTGTCAAATATAGGCGATTTCCCATGTATTGCACTTTGTTTACATATCACCATTTAATTAATTTTACAGTACATTGCAGCACACAGGCAGTCGTTGTTACTACATTAGTACAGTTCTCTCTGTTACCTAATGTTTCGGCCATAGTATGAACTAGTAAGGCTCAGACCGTCTGTGGTACTACATTTCAAACCATTGCATAATTGAAGTATCGAGAAGGAAACCATCGGTTGTGTTGCGTTAGTTGAAATCTTTCTTCTTTTTCAGGGGGAAGCTGGGACGGTATCCACCTTGGCCAGGAAAAGTAAATTCATTTCAAATCCGTGTTCTCTCCAAAGTTGCCGATCTTTCATTTTTTCATTACATTTTAAGTAGTGCACCAGTTCATGATGGGTCAGGAGTTGTTTTAAAGATGTTACAGTTGGTAACATTCCTAAATTGTGAACTATTTTTAGTGAAATAATGGGGAGGGTTTTTTAACATCCGTCATAACATGTTTAAAAGATGGGAGGGGGGGAATTCTAGTTAGGTTTTGTAAATTTTGCAGTTTTCCTGAAAGTGTGATGGATGATTGTGCTTATCTTTTCCCTGTCGGTGAGCCTTCTGTCAGGGTCTTCCTGTAAGTTTAATTCCCATTTTAACACCGTTCTGTGTTTTCTTTTTAGATAGTAAGTCCACCGAAAGACTTGAAGAAACCGAGAGGAAAAAAATGTTTCTTTGTGAAGTTTTTTGGCACTGAAGACCAGTAAGGAGTTCCACCCCCCCCCCACCATGTTTTAAAAAGTTACAAACGGTTGGCGATGGTTCTCTCGCGGCAGCTTTCTCAAAACGGCGATGCCTGTGTTTCTTTTCCAGTGCTTGGATAAAGGTCGAGCAGCTGAAGCCTTACCACCCCCACAAGGAAGAAATGATCAAGATCAACAAAGGCAAGCGTTTCCAACAAGCTGTGGATGCAGTGGAGGAGTTCCTCAAGAAAGCAAAAGGAAAGGAACAGGTAACGGCTTTGGATCGACTGAACCTGATGCACACACTGCGGTGCCATTTCTACATCTTAAAGGGAAGTCGGCCTTAATTTTTTCCAGTTTGCAAAAAAATCAGAATCTTATTCCTGTGCCGTTGTAGTGAAACAAAATCAGTTAAATCCTTGAGCTACAGTATAATGAGTGAACATTTTGAAATGTGCCTTTATTGCGTCGTTTAGAATAACTTTAATGTTTCCGTTAATTCTCAAGATTTCATTTAATTACTCCGTTATTGATGGGTCGTGGTGTTGGGGAAATAAGGCTGTTTCGGTGAGTTTCGGTGCCACTTTTGCTTGCGGTAACCTGTTTGTCTTTGCTCCCTATTTAGGCATCCCACAATTCCAGTAATTCAGAAGAAAGACACAAATCAAACGCCGCAGACGTAAAAGGCAGAAAAAATGCTGCAAAAATGGTGAAATTGCCACTTGATGATGATGAAGACCTTGGTTTGCGCCGACGAGGCCGCCCTCCAAAAGAAGACAAGGTTAGAGACGGCAAAGGGCACCTTGTACAAATACTTATTTAAGCTATTCCAGTTCTGTTCCTACTGATCACAAGAATAGTCCCTGGAAAGTATGTGGAATTGTGCTGTCCAACACTGTGCTGAAGCCAGCTTTGTTTGTTTGGTTTTAAGCTTGCGCAACAAAGTATTAAAAAGATGATGGCTACAGAGTCACTGAACCGGTTCTGTGAGCATTTCTCCAAAGGGGATTTGAGATCTTCATCTCTAAGGGGTGGTTGATGGCTGGATATAAACATATCTGTGTCATAAAGTGCAGCCAGAAAATCCCAAATGTGAGCTAATTGTTAAAATTGTTACAATGAAACATCAGTGAAATTACTTGTAATCGTTTGTTTATTCTCTTGGACAAGATATCAGCATTCATTGTGGTTTAAAATATAATAAAATGGCTGAAAGTTTTTGTACGTCACAACAATGTAAAATGCTGTTAAGAAATTGTGAGTATTTTGTGAAGCAGCTTGTATAAATTACATTTTAAAATACACTTTAGATTATTTTAAGTATTTGGCTTTTAAGTACTTTTTTAATGAATACTTATGTGATTTAATCAGAGTGCCTAAGTAGAACTTTGTAGAATGCAGCTTGCTCACACCTGCTACAGAGTTCAGTCAGACTTAAGTTTAAAATTCATGCTTTCTTTGTCTTTGTGGCACCTCACGGTGATTTGGTATATGGGTAGTTAACATGTTCTTGGATATTTGCAAATATTCATGCACCATAACCTAAATGAGACCTTAATTAGAGTTGGGAATAAAATGCATCCATAGAAGATAAGAATGAGATGCCCTACACTTAGAGAACTTAAATTTTGAGTGTTTATATAATCGCAGCTGCATGACATTGGTCAAGTGTGAGTCCAATGTTCACTGCACAATCGCTGCACTTGGAAACGTGATGTGCTTTGGAATTTTATATCCAGTGTTTTGTATGTTTAAGGTCATGGCATATTTAACACATTTACACTTTAGTTTTAATGTTATACTGAAACATATTTATGACTTATGTCAATCGGTGGCTACTTGTAGTTGGTAGTCCTATTACATTTGTACCTCTCCTGTAGTCGGTATGATGTTTACAGTTAAGGCCAATTAAATGAAGATAACATATTTCTACATTTAACAGTGTATGACATTACACATTGTCACCTCAAAAAATCCCTTGATTTGGAGTTACCTGTTTTTATTCCTTTTTTTTTTGTCTTCTAGGTCTTTGTTTATCAGCACCTGATCAAGCTGGAATGTGATTGCAATCTAATAATGTAAATGTTTTTTTTAGGATTTAACAGATCCTGAACCTTCCTCTGTACAGCGATTGGTGGCTGGAACAGTTTCTGCATTTAAGTGGGAGAGTAATGTACGTTTATTTATGAGGTGTTATCCAACTGGTCGTGTCTTATGCATGTCTGTTGATAAAAGATATTTGCTTGAAATGCATTGTCCCCCAACAATATTTGTACAGCAAAGACAAAACTTATTTTGCTTTGCAAACAAGCAATTCGTTTTTGTGATCATGAGATATGTGTATATTACTCATCGTTCACATTTGTTTTACTTTTGGGTAATGGTTATGCTATTTTTATAGCTGTGGTTATTTATTTTGTTCAAAATGACCTGTGTGCAAATCACTTTAGTAGCTTTGCTGTATTACCACTTATCAGTCCAACAAGTCTGTTTAGAATAAAACTTTTGATAAAACTTTCTTCTTTTGTAGCAAGTAAAGGATGACCCTCACTTCCATCACTTTCTGCTCAGCCAGTCAGAGAAGGTAAGCAGGGGGCAGGCTGGGCAGTGGGTGCTGTCTGGACGTGGAGTTTACGTGCACAGGAAATTGTGGAGCTCGTCTATGGTTTCCTGTCTGGAATTAACAGGTCTTTATTTGTTGAAATTAATAGGATTGAAAATATGGGTTTGAATAACGTTTCTTTTCTGTGTTATTTGTATCAAAAGTAAAACATACTAGAGTTGTTCTGTTGCATATTAACACCGTTTTGGTTTTATTAGAATGGAAATGGCTAGCACTGCATAGCATTGCACATTATTTTGATGGGCTTGTTTTGTGTGGAAGTTAGTGTGTAGTGGCAGTGCTTGGTGGTCTCACATTGTGATTTCTTTATGTACAGCCGGCTTCTTCATTGGAACCCATCAGCAAGAGGCTGAAGGTTATTGAGGAGGTAAGACAGTCTACGTTTTGCAAATTGCTAGCAAACTGAGATTCATTTGCATTATTAATGCATCTCTTTTATGTATTTGTATGCAATCAAATCTGTAGAGTTTTATTTTTTATACATATATCAAATGTTATACATTTTGTTAGGCTTGTTGGGTCACAGTTTGGTGTTGATTTTTAATAAACAATCCACTAGTATACATTTATTTATCACTGTACCCTACAAAATTGTTTCTGTAATCCCAGCTAGTATTTAACAATGTCTGATTTGTTTTCATAGGTCTGATAACCCTACCTTGTGCTGTACAATCTGGAAATTTGCCAGCAAAGTCTATTCTGAGTTGTTTCTTTTCCAACATTGTGCTTTATTCTTTTTTTTAATTGTGGTATGCATAGGGTTTTCTTAGATTACATCCTCTGTGAAGTACATGCCTTTCTTTTTAAATAGGACACTGGATCTACATCTATTCAAGCAGCTGATAGTACAGCAGTCAATGGCATTATCACCCCTACAGACAAAAGGTACACTTTCTTTCACTCTACTGAATCTGGGTTAAATTAAAGGCATTTTTTAAATCTCTTAAATATGGGTTTAATTACCTTGGATTACTGTTGCTGTCAATTCTGGAAATGTAATAAGGTCACACACAATTACTGTCCATTGACAAACGTATATGAACTTTTTTAAATGTATTGCATAGTAGGATAGGTGCCCGATTTAATAAGGACATGCATTAACATTTTTTCTTATTTTAATGTATCAATAGGATAGGATTTCTTGGCCTTGGATTGATGGGGAGTGGAATAGTTTCAAACCTCTTAAAGATGGGTCACATTGTCACAGTCTGGAACCGCACAGCAGAAAAGGTAAAATAGTTTTGTTGTAGCTACTTTTTTAGACTTCAGTGAATGTCAGGGGGAAAATTGCTGTTTAATTTAAATGGAAAATTGCTTGCGTGGGTCGTAAGGGTATCCGAAAATTGTGTAAGATGTCACTTTTACATTTTTTTAAGAATATGCTGTGCGATAGTCACTTCTTTAAGCCATATATTTGAGTTTTGGTTACACCTTTTAGCAGTTGTGCTGCACTCTTAAAATACTTCACCAATAGGTCATAAAAGGACCTACTTAAAGCTTTGTAGGTGCTGTGCATAAATTCCTGGTATGACATGTATGCAAAAGGTGTAATGACTCATTTCATCAAGTAACCTTCCTTTTTTGATTAATAGTGTGCAAAAGTAGCCCAAATCACATACATCCTCACTGAGGGTATACTAGTTTAATGTTTAAACAAGTATCCCTTTTTGTTGTGACTTTGTACAAAACACAGCCTGTATGTTCTTGCTTTTCTCACAATTTATAGATCATCATTTAAGCGAAAAAGGTTTTACAGTTTACAGGTGCCTTCCAAGAACCAAGACTGTAAAGCTGACTAGAGTAATGTCGTTTCTTGAATCACTTGAAAAAAATAAATGATCTTTGCTTGGTCTCAAGATTATTGGTGGGTTTTGTTGAGGATATGTATTTGTGAGTTTATCAAATTGAGCCATTAATAGTTAACTCAAATGTTTTCTTCAAAGTACTTTTGAATAAGTAACCTCGCTTCCTTTCAGTGTGACTTGTTTATCCAAGAAGGAGCCAGACTAGGGCGAACTCCAGCAGAGGTTGTGTCTATGTGTGATGTCACTTTTTCCTGCGTTTCAGACCCAAAGGCTGCCAAGGACGTAAGTGGTTTACCCTACGTTCAGTAGTAAAATAGAATTGTTGCCGTGGGTAACAGTAAGCAATAGTTATCAATGGTTAACAATAAGCAATCTTTTATATACTGAGCATGAAAAGAGTCCTACCACTTCTAAATTAAATTTTATGCAGAAATGGACTGTTTTGGATGCATGTGAACAGACACTTTGTTGAACAGATGTTTCTTATGATGATTAAATGTTTATTAGTACCAAGTCTACTTATTTGTACTGTGCATGGTAACACACAAAGAAGGTTCTACAGCTGAAACATTGTATCTTCTCTTTTCAGCATGGGATAAACCTTCACTTGTTCCTTTAAACCCTTTATAATAGTATGCAGTTGCAGTTTTGGGGGGAAAATCTCATGCATTAGGGTTTTAAGCGCTTGAGTACTAAGAGCTTAGTAAGACAGAAAAAACTGCAGGGTTTCCTTGCAGTTGAATCATTGTGTTACATATAAATACTGTCACTTTGTTGTGTGCTGCTGAATTTCCTCCATGAAAAAGACTGCCTCAATACCAAAGGACATGATGCCTTGGTTCATATAGAAAAGAGCAAATAGCAATGTGTTGAAGCACAGAGCTCTTCCTTGGGCATTGTGGATAGCCTTCAACTTCTCAATCCTGCATAATCAAATTCCGTCATATAATGTCTTGTTTGGTATAATAGTTGAGTAACGGTAAGGCGGCTAGTTAGCTGGTCCGTTTGTAAAGTAATCCAGCTGTAAGACAGCATGAGGGCTGGCTGGGGAGGGTGAAGGGTACTGCCTGGCTGGAGCTCTGTCCTGTGGGAAGCCCTGAGGCGGTGTATCTGTGGTGCATGTCTTGCACCAAGTTGGGAATGCTGTCTTGAGATATGCCTCTTCCCTAAAAGTATTAAAAATAGTTTATGTTCAGGATATCTAAAAATGCTATTCTTGTTTATGGTAGAATTCAGTAAATTTGGGTTCTTTGCCGCCCTCTTGTCAGAAGGATTCTAAAAGAGGCATTTGTTCAGTGAATATCATTCCTTACATCACTTACCTGCTTGTTTCTTCAGCTTGTGCTTGGCCCCAGTGGTGTACTGCAGGGAATTAGACCAGGGAAATGTTACGTTGAAATGTCCACTGTAGATCCAGAGACAGTCGCAGAATTATCACAGGTAAGCACTTTTCAAAGTTTTCTAAGAACATTTGAACACTCCATTATTTCAGATTTGTAAATGAAGAGAAAAGACATGGCTTATTACTTGGTATTGTTTCATTGCAGTGGAAAGCTAGGCGTATTCAATCGTGATCCTGAAGGTTTTGCTTATACGTTTGTTTGAAGCAGCAAGGGTTATTTCTCACTGCAGTCTATGTGCACGTCTTTTGTTAAACACGACTGACTGTCATGATAGCATGTTAAGATTTTCGTTTTTTCCAAATAAAAGTAATAAAGATGTTCTCTGCCCTGAATGGGTGCCTCACTGCTCGGGGGGTTTCACTCCAGCCTGCCATGCTCTTTTGTGGATAGTGTATTGTATTTTTAGTGCATGTGTGTGTTGAACAAGATTCTCTTTAACGAATGCAGGGGTTCCCAGTCCTGTTGAGATTTACACCTGCTATTTTTTTCCTTACAGTTGTGGTCTTGGCTTAAACCCCTTACGCCTCATAAGGGTTAAATTAATTGGGTGCTCAGGCAAAACGACCTGCAGGCGTTTGGGTGCACAAGGACCTATTGCAAGGTTTGCCAGCCCCGGTCCTGGAGAGTCCCCGCTCCAGCAAGGCTGTATAGAAAGCCGTTAAATCATCGGTTTCTAACGCCCTGGAACTTCTTGTCCACAATCAGTCAAACCAGAGTTGTGTTCCATTTAATAATTTAGTGTTCATGTGGAACAAAACTTAACATATCCTTCAGCCTTTCATTGAAACAGTAATGCTTAAGCAACTGTTCCTACTCTCCACATAATGTGATTGATGGCCTGTCAGAAGAACTTTTGCAGTTGTTGAATTTGAAACCTGGCAGTTTTATTCACTCGTTTTAACTCGCTGTTGTTCTTTAAGGTGATCACTTCCAGAGGGGGCCGCTTCTTGGAGGCTCCGGTGTCTGGGAGCCAGCAGCTGTCCAATGATGGGATGCTCGTGATTTTAGCTGCTGGAGACCGAACGCTCTATGAAGACTGTAGCAGCTGTTTCCAAGCTATGGGAAAGACGTCTTTTTTCTTAGGTATCTAAAGAAAGCAAATGTGCTTTAAAGCAGCTGTTGGCATCCTTAGTAAAATAGTCATTATGGGAAGATAGTGGTTCTGGCAGTTCAGATCGGTCAAGTTCATTTGTGTTAATTAAAAATCTCCCGTTGTTTGTTCCACTCTGTAGGTGAGGTGGGTAATGCTGCAAAAATGATGCTGATCCTTAATATGGTGCAGGGGAGCTTCATGGCGACGATTGCCGAGGGGCTGACGTTGGCACAAGTCACCGGCCAATCACAGCAGACCTTCTTAGATATTTTGTGTCAAGGACAGATGGCAAGTTCTTTCCTGGACCAGAAATGCCAAAGTGAGCATTTGATTGATAACTGCTTAATCAAGTTTTAATATGCTTTTTTATGCGCTTTTGTGAACTTGTTAAAATCGAGTACAAATTGGCTTACCTGATTGCAGAATCATTAACGTTGGTGTTCCGGTGTAGGCTTCACGCATCATCTTGACTCTTATCTTTAAAAATTGCAATTCTTTTTAATTTTTTTACGGCAGCATTGTCATCTTAAATATCCATATGATGTTACATACAAAGGTAACAGTCTGTTTTCTGTATTATATGTGTCCTAAAGCTGGTAAAATATTGGACTGTTAAATTTTGAGGCCTTTTGTGCCTACCCTTTGCCTTAATGTTGTATGAGTGTGCCGATTGTTCTCAGTTCCGTTGTTATAAGTTTCCCTCGTGTCATTTTCAGATGTGTTGCAGGGTAACTTCAAGCCTGATTATTATCTGAAACATATTCAGAAGGACCTCAGGTTAGCCATCGCAATGGGCGATTCTGTCAATCATCCAACTCCAATGGCGGCAGCAGCCAATGAGGTGAGATGAAGCCTGAGCGCTGAGCTGGGGTTTCACAAGGCTGAAGGATATTACACAAAATACTGTAGGGTGTGTGATCTTTAATCTCTTTCGTGCCCCAGACATAAACATGATACATTTTATTAACCAAAATTTCATTTTTCCTGTTAGAGTAGCTCACATTTGTAAACGAGCCAGTATTGTTTTTTTAATTTTCATAAATTGTTATACAGCGCTTTTTGAGGTAATTATCCTTACTATTGTCAGTCAGGTTGGGGGAGTGGGATGCTAATTAACTTTGTTTTTGTTCCATATATTAAATGCTGTCACTGTCACTTTCCTTCCTTTTGGCAAAATGTGAAGCTCTGTGAAATCAGAATATAAAGGAGGTGAATTAAAAACATTTAATTTGAAGTCTTAATCCCAGCATTGCTAGTAGATTTCATCAGATAGAAGATGCACAAGGTTTTAAATTAACAATTTAAGTGAAACCTTAGGGCGAAAAGTATGAGTCATTTGTACATATATGAAACAATTTAAAGGGTCAAAATATTTTCATTACATGCTTTGAGATTTGCAAGAACAATTTACTGAAATCATCGTACATTAAGAGAAAACCCAAGTCTTTGTACTGAAAGTGTTTAATTTGTTTTTATCCTTAATTTAAATTGAACTCTTTAATATTTGGATGTTTTAATTTCAGTGCCATTTACCCGCCTTTAAATTATTTACTTGGTAAAACTATGTAAAAATCAAGTTTTGAAAATATGCAGACTAGTCGAAACGTTTTCAAACATCTGCATGCCTTGCCACAGTTGTTGTAAACTGTGGATATGGATCACTATCTTAAATGCAGTTCTGTGTTTTAAGTACTTTGTATGTGTGTATATATATCAAATCTTTTCCTTTCTCTTTCATCTGTGAGAGGTATTTTTTGTCTTGACAGGTCTATAAAAGAGCAAAAGCACTGGACCAGTCAGACAATGACATGTCTGCAGTCTACAGAGCCTACATTCACTAAATCCTACAGAAGTAATTTAAACTCTGGACCACACTCTTTGATTTTTCCATTTCCTTTTTTTAAGTAATGTTCTTCTGCCAACCTGGAAAAAGTGATTTTCCCCTGGTGTGAGAGTGGAGCATTGGTTAAGTAGCCAAACCTGAGTATTGCACTGACTGTGATAGAGCAGCACGTCTGGAGCTCAGAATGAGGTTGGTCAACTCTGCTGATCGCTGAGTTTGACCTCGGTCACGTTTATGAATGGGAAAGTAATGCAGTGTGTAATGTATCAGTTAAACTTTACCCTTTGAAGAAAATTTGTTTTCAGGGGATCTAACCTTTTTAGGTTTCATTGGTGATACATTCACATTATTTCTTTTAAAGTATTTGCAGTTTTATTTAATTTTCAGTGTAACAATTACCTATCAATGTCTGGAATGGGAAGATATATATTTATGTAATTCTGTTAATATTATGATAAGGCTGGAGAAGCACCAAGAAAATGCCACTGCAATGCCTTAATGTTGTAACCCCAATATAATAGATGTATTTATTTATTTAAGACTCTTAAAACTGAAAATGTAAATGCAAAAGCAAAGTGACAGGTCTCACATTTAGGATATTTAAATGCCTTAAAATGCATTACCTACGTCTGTTAGAATGAGACCTTTACTGGGATCAGCCATTAAATTGACTGTTAATATTTAGCATAACCCAAATAGGTCTATGGGATATCTTAAAAAAATGTGAATTGTAACTGTAAGAAAATTTATCTCTGTAAACATTCGTTTCTTATAAACTTTACCTTGTCGTGTCCACTTTAGTGTTAAATTCACCACAACGGGCGAAAAAACCTGCGTTAAGATAGCTCGCCCTTTTCATTACAACACTTCACAAGTAGTTATACGTGTAATAAGTTGTCATTTTTAATTATGGATTGCTGTAGGTTTTTTGAGGGCCAATATTCATGTGCATATGCAAGCCTTCCTTTTGCCTTAATGCTTAATGAATCTGAGTGACTAACGTATAGACCACTTAAGGGTCTTTTGAAAATTCAGTTAACTTTAGGCAACACTAAGGCAGTGGGTGACTTAGAATAATAAAACTGCATTACTTTGAGGTAGAAAATAAAAACTACAGTTTTTATCCAAAATAAATATTTGGATATATTTTAAATGCCTCATGTCCTGGCCAAAAAGTATCACTTTGTTGGTTTACAGCTTCTTTCACTTTAGTAAATATTTACAATAAAAAGCTGTACATTTAAATAGTTTTTCAAACCATGAGCAACCTATGCATACTGCCACAAGTTATTCGTTTTTTTAATTGCTTTTGTTTTGGCACATCTGAAACACAAAATAATCCTAGTTTTGCATATTTTAAAGAACATGTTCTACCACCAAATACAGAGTTGAGGTTATTTGCTTATTTACCAAAATAGGATTTAATTGTTAGTCTGAGTGGTGGTGCTTATCTAAGTTTATGGCCATCCCTTTTATGTTCATAATTTAATCCTTTTAACAAGTGTAAATAGTCTGTCTTGAGTTTAAAGGATACATACAATTACATTGGGGGGTATAAAAAGAATTTAATTACAAGAAATGGCTCTGAACTCCTAAATCATGTGTTGTCTTAATTACTGTAGATGGTCCGTTGAGTGTTGACCATTTAAATGTTTCTTTCCTCTTATGTTATAATTGATTTCTTAATATGTGACAATGAACAGCTTGTTGAAGAAATATCCAATAATGGATAACTGATTTACTAATAAATCTTTTTTGTAAAGAAGGTTTTGCCGTTTTAAGATGTTCATTTGGTATGTAAGTGAAATGTGAATTTTTTGTGCAGTTAACAAGCTTCTCACAAATAAAGAAACTTAAGTCTTGGGTGTAATGTGGTTTTATTTTTTCCTAATATTTCCTCATGTTAAAAATATTATTGTTCCCTTGAAGGAAGCTTCAACGGTTCCTAGGTTTTTTTTAAAAAACGTTTTTCAATTTTTTTACAATACAGTTGTAAAAACAAGATAAAGCAATGTTAGATTATAAAGGAACAAGTAAAGGTTTATTCCATGCTGAAAAGAGAAGAATGGAACGTTTGGGCTGTGGAGTCTTCTTCGTGTGTGAGGGTTAGAGAATATTGGATAATTGTGTAGTATTTAGTAGTTGTCCTAATCATAGGAAAGAAAATCAGGCTATGATCAGTAATTAGCCTTTTATTCCAAAAGTGGCTAAGTGTCTTGACGTTAGTGAAGCTCTTGTTTTCAACTTTTATAATTTCTGTAGACCGATTCTTAACTTTTTTTTTTACTTTCAAAGAGCCTTAAGAATTAAATTTGCCGTCTGAGGGATGGGTAATATGAAAACCAAATACTGCAACAAAAATCTCCAAGGTGCTTAAACAAGTATAAAGCGACAAACTAAACGTTGAAGGCTGATTTTCCGCCTTCCTTTTAACACATGAAAGCTAAATTTTCCCTGGCAGAATGACATTTGGTTGGGAATAGAACTTTAATACGGAGAGAATCGAATGGAAATCTTTCTTCAGCGGAACCAGTATTTAGTTCCGCAGTGCTCTTGTTGCGGTGGGACGTATTAGTGTGTAGCGCAAAAGCGGAAGTGTTGGTGGAGCTCGGGAGGAGGAGGAGTGTAGTAATTTATACAGCAGCAGAAGGGTTTGTGGGAGCTGCTCCAAGGACGAAGACGGTAGCGGCACTCTGTTCATGGCATTGATTGAATCACATCGCTTAGTGATCTCTGACGCAGCGAAGATGTCAGCGGCAAGCCAAGCAGAGAGAGCGGTTTTGGTAAGAAGAGCAAATTGAGATCTGGAGGAAGTGTTTTAGGTTACTCTGACGTTAGCGACGGACTTTAGAGTATGTAATTAAATTAAAACACGGCACGGTTCTCCAAATGCTTTTAGCTGAGGTGTGATGAGATTTTGGGGGAATTATTTTCATCTTTCTCTTCGGCTGTTTAAGGGTGACAAAGAGCCTGGGTAGCAGTCTATTCCGCTTAGAAATATCAATCCAATATTAATTTACGGCATGCTAATTACATATCAATAGGTACATTTGTATGAGTCTAAATTGTCCTAAGCTGGTGAATGTCACTAAGAGATCGTGCTCATTTATACCGTATTTATGCACTGGTAGCCCAGTGCCTCCGGCTTCATATTTTGGAAGTCCTTATTTGCAAGTCCTTGCTAGTTGGCTATAGTACAGGTAGCAGTATGCGGTAGGCTTCCCTTTTCAAATCGGATTCTCATTCTGCAGTGGGAAGAAAACTTGCTCTTTTGTGCCTAGTCCATGGAGGTTTATAAGGTGTCCCAAATATGTTATTTGCAAATAATGAATTAAAAGTTAAGATAGCTGTAGTTGTTATTGTATCGTTCTCTTAGAAATGTCTAGAGGGCTCAGTGTTAAGCATTGTATTATAATTTATCGTAGCCCCAGCTGCGCTTACTTGGAATATGGTTCTGAAAGTTGCACAAAAAAAACAAGTAGAATTTAGCTGTAGTTACTAAAATTAGAGTAATACCCAATGCACTTTGATCAGAATCGATTTCTCAGGTATTGTTTAATGAAACAGATGTTGGCAGGACCTTGGAGCTTGCTCTGTGTTTATTTAAAATAGAATAGTATATTTATAACTAATGCTTTTATTTATTTAGTTACTAACACTAAGAATCAGAGTTGAAATAATATTCAAATATGTTACTTGAGTACTGTTACCCTGGGGAAACAGTTGTAACAGAATGTCAGATGATCCTTTTAGAAACCTGCTTGAGCTAGTGCAGATAGGCTCCTGAAACCATTCGAGTACTAGAGATAGAACTAGCTATCCTCCACTACTGTGTTCTGAGTTAAACACCAGTTGTCTTAGTGGGCGTTATCATTATTTCACACATGTTTAGTGTTCCGTTTACAAATGAACATGCTAGATCGATAGGAAATGCAGATCAGGGTTGCATTTTGCCCAAGGCCCCTCACATTTTGTAAGTGATCAAGTCAAATGGAAAATACAAATTACTGCAGAAACTTTAAATTATCTCACACGTCTACAAGACTATTGCATTACAACACTATTACATTTGTACAGCTTCAGCATTCAATAAGCAAAATAATTTATTTCAGCTTCATGGGCAATTTTATAATCCTGTTCTGTTCCAAGGTGTTGGGATAAGGGGACCAGGTGAGCGCCATAGTATTGTTAGCAAACTGCATTAGCAAACTCTATCCAGACATAGCTAGTTACTGAAATTAAACCAATTACTGTAGCTATAGAAACGCACCAATGTACATACCTACATGTTTAAATTTGACAGTGGATTGTTTATGTTGACAATTCCACTGCCCTTGGTAAGCACAGATGGTATTTAAAGGTTAGGCTTTGCTATGGTTTTGCTGTTGGTTAGTTTGGGTTTTTAGATTTGTTTCAGTGTCACACACTTGCACATTCAGTAAGTCATTTTTGTTTTACTTTATCCAGTCAGAATCCTAGCCAGCACAAATGTCAGTATGAAGAACCAATTAATAACGAGACTAAAAATAAAATATTTTCTAAAAAGAAAGTTCTTAGGTAAAGTACACATTATGAAAAAGTTGTATTCATTTCTTTCTGGTGAGCTTTCTGTAGAACTCTATTACATCTCAGCAGGCAAATTAACGCCGAAGATGATACCTTAGAGAAAAACGTCTAACAATGTGACATCACAAAGAGTACAGCGCCTTCAGAAGTATTCACTGCCCTGCAAATGATCCTCATTTTGTTATAATCTCCACTCTCAATCATGTAACTTTTAAATAGTACTTTAGATTGAGAAACTAAACAACACTGTCCAAACTATGTTAGTTATAAAATGTCAAATTGTTTGTAAATAAAATAAACTGTAAAATGTAAAAATCAAGGTTTTCAATTCAAAGTAAATAGTCTGTCTCTGTATGCTGCCCTTAGTTAAATATTAAAATGCGAGCTACAGCTCATATCCTGATATGGCCAACTTTGGAGCTTTCGAAAACTAGGGAAGATGAAGTGAAGGTTACAAGGAAATGTAACCAATTTACAAGACAAGTTGCTGATCAGCATTAAGAACGCGTCATGCCTCGGAGGCATTGCACAGATCAGGCTTCCCTTTCGAAGAGAGCAGCCGAGCAAGCAGGATAGGGTTAGGGGTGGGGCGGTGAAGCCAGGAGGAGCCTTCGCGTGTAATAGTGTTTGGTTTGATCATTGCAGTTAACTATTTATCAAAGTATGGCGTTACCAATAGGGAAGAAAGCTTAAAACGTGTGCCAGGCACTGTAGTTGTTTCTCACGGTGGCAGAACCTGGAGAGCCTCAGGGGGTGTTTCTGTAAACACTTCTGTAAACAGGTGAATTACAGTTTGGGATTTACAAAAAGGAGCCACTTTATACTGCAGTGGGACAGTGCTTTGTAAGAAGTCTGATTTGTAATACCTGAGAAGACGAAAGTGGAAATTTCACGGTGCTCACCTTAACCCTGGCATTCCCTGCCCCTGGCCCTGTCCTCGGGACCCGACTGTGTGGTTTCTGTCAGTTGCTCAAATTAACATTTAATTAAAATAATAACATGGCTGATTAGGCATTTCTGAATGCTTGTTTTCTGAAAGTTGCTGTTTCAGTGTTCCATAAAATATTTATAGGTAAATTGACAATTTCTCACAATTACAGAACTGGAAACACAGTCACAAATACAATCTTTATCATTAAAAATCCCAAATCTGTGGATTATTTAAATAATCTGGATTTCACCAAGGACAAAAAACATTAGGCAGTGGAGTCACGGGGGCCTGGATTATAAAGTCTCATCTTCGGTCCTTTAGATGAGATGAGTTTTGTTCACTCAAATAAAAATCCATTTAAAAAACACTGGGTTTCCACATGGCTTAACCAGTATTGCCCTGACCACGTCCTTTGACTGCCCAGGTACAAGACACATACTGATCAGCTGAGTCAAACGGTGTTTCTAAATTGGAAGACTAAAAAGAATAAAATAATGTAAAACTATACATGTCTTCTTGTCTTTTGTTTCAGGAGGAAGAATTTAAATGGCTTCTGAGAGAGGAGGTACACGCTGTCCTGAAGCAGCTGCAGGATATTCTGAAGGTAAAGCCTTAAAGAGCAGTATCATTTTTAATACAACATTAATAGCTTCGTGGTATTAGCTTAATGATTCATGTTGAGTCTCAATTTCTGAGTAAACACATTACAATTTTTGTGTTCGGGTGATAAGTTTCTGAGATGACTCCAATCTCACTTAATGACTCCAGTCTGTATTTATAAGAGTGCAGGCCTTTTTTAAGTCAGATAATCATGTAATAAAACACAGCTGGGCTCGCTTTTACTACTTCTTTTACAATTAAACCTAGTTTCTCTTATTTAAGATCATCTCTGAGCTGTGAGTTCTGGGTTTCCTTGGGAGGTATTGTTACTTTCTGTTTTCAGTTGTTTATATTTTCTCTTTTCACACAGGAAGCTTCCCGGCGCTTTGCGATGCCAACGGGTCTCGAAAGCCAGCTTAAACAGGAAAATTTCATACTGGGAAGCTCAACGTGAGATGAGTTTTACATACTGTAATCTCTAGGGCTGAACCTGAACTCACTTTCACTTCTGTCTTTACTATTTTGGGATATAACTTTCACATTTTTTAAAGTGAATAGCACTGCAAATACTATGACAAAAATTGACCAGGAAACATGTGGAGACATCTTTTGCATGATGGGCTGTGGGATTCTGATAAATAGCTGGTTGAAATAGTCAGATCAGTTAAATGCTAACAAATATACCCAGTTGGACCAGCGGCCTCGTTTATAACAGGTTTAATGTTAGAGTGGAAACAAATAATGTGATTTTCTTTCATTTTCAATTGATTTTTAGCATGGACCAGGTGAAAGGAGTGCTAACGTTACAAGGTGAAGCGCTAACACAGGCTGTAAGTGTTCACAACAGTTCTGATTCTCATGTATTTCTGTAAAAGCAATATTTCATCCAAACCATGGAGATGACTCGGATAATGTTCAGTATTTCATTTTACTTCTAAACTCCTCATTATTTTCATGAATCACTTGACTCCTTTTACTCTGTTCATTTCTGTAGGATATTAATCTGAAAATGGCGAAAAGTAACCAAGTCTTACACTTCACATTCAGAGAGGATAAACAGTGGAAAATGCAGCAGGTACTGCAATGAGCATGCCTTTTTATTTTATTTTCATTATTCTGTCTCTACACAGGCTTTAAATAAGGGGTTTCAGCTGCCAGAGTTAGGAAGAACACCATTTCTAGTATGAAATGTAGGAGGTGTGTTGTGGTGTTTCTGCATGTATCTTATCTTCATAAGCTATAAGCCTTAGGATCACTGGTCTCCTAGCAACTGCAAGAGACAAGGCAGGGAGCGAACGGAGAGCTGCAAAGGAACAAGTAACAGGTTTATTCCATGCTGAAAAGAGAGGACGTTTTGGCTGTGGAACCTTCAAATGCAATCATTTTTAATCCTTTATATATTAGAGATCTAATTATTTTTATTTAGGTATCTTAAAGCATTTATATTAATATTTATATATGTATAAGAATAACATTTAATAGTGTAAAAAATCAACAAATATAAAATAATTTAATAATTGTCTAACATGACATTCATATCAGGACTGTCCCTAAACATGAACAAGCAAATGACTGAGGTTAAATTTAAGATTTCAGATTCATTTAAACAATATGTTATGATGGTTTGGAGTGATGATATCTCTTGGTTATGATTATGAATCCTAGGAGACCATTTTAATGTGATAGAATTGTTCACAATTGTGCATAAACAGTTTTTCCCCAGCTATTGCTTCACATTTGCTCGCGTTAACAAATGTTTTAACACATTTGAAATTGTTGCTGGGATTACGACTTGTTCCCCAGATTCAGGATGCAAGAAACCATGTGAACCAGGCTCTTCAGCTGCTGAGCAGCCGGGATGAGAGTTATAACTTCCGAACAGGAGCTGAAGTTAATAAGGTTTGTTGCAGTGTAACTGCAATCATTATTGTATGTGAGACAGGGAATGTGATGGGTTAGTTCTCATCCAGGTTTGCTCAATCATTTATGAGCTGCATGGTTATTGTACTGTCTAGATTTTATAAAGGGCTCCTTCGTGGCAATCTTCTCTGACTCATTCCCAGCAGTGTATTTCATACGACCCGCATACAGCTTGTAAATGGAATGACCTGTGCAAGCACTACGTGGCAGAAGATTCAGACCTTGAAGCTGACTATTGAAAGGAGTTAAGAAAGTGTAAACAATTGAATACATGTTATAAATGTAAAATAAGAAGATGTATCAAATCAACCAGCTTGCTTATGAAATTCTACAATTATACACCTCCTATAGTCAGGAAATACTAAGCGTCACCGGTAGCGTGTTTTATTTGTTTAGTAGAACACAGGAACAAACCAAAAACCAAACAATAAACGTAGAAAAAAAACAAACACATTAATTTACAAATATACAGTGCCTAACACTTCGTAGTATTATATACAGGCATTTACAAATCTGTGAGCTTCAGAGTTCTGCCCTCAGACAAGGCAACATTGTCTCTGCTTGGCAAGGAGGCGTGTGAGCAGCTCCCCAGGCAGCCAGCATGAATGGGTTCAGTTATCCCTCTGAATACTGTTAAACCCTAACGGTGTGTAATGTTTGTGTAGTCTACTAGACAGTGCAAGATATTGGTAAACATCTTATAAAGTTGATTCTGCTAATGTCTGTCAGTTCCTTTGAGATGATATTAGGAAAGTGTCGTACACTTACCCATGTGTATATGTGTACTGAAGGGTTTGGCCTTGGAACAAATAAACATGTGTCTTGTTTGCCATCCATAGCTAATGGATGCGGTGATGCTCCAGCTAACCAGAGCACGGAATCGTCTCACTACTCCTGCAACGTTGACACTGCCAGAACTGGCCTCGAGCAGCCTGATGGTAAGCTGACCACAGCTGTGAACGCCTGTGAATCAACTGCATGGTAATTTTGCTCAAAAACAAATGATTTCCTTCTCTTTATTCTAGAAAATGTTCACACCACCCCTCCCAGGAGATGTGATGGTGAATTTTTACATTAACCTCAGCAAACTCTGTCTGATCGTGTATCAGCTCCATGTCCTCCAGCCCAATACCAACAAGGTAACAATATAGGGCACATCTACTACAAAACAGCACCTACTGGGAATAAAATAGGTCTGGAAGGTTTAGTCACAGTAGGTGACTAGGTGTGTCTTTAACTGAGGTCTCCATATTTTTATGTTTTGTTTTTGTCCCTGTAGTAAATTAAATTTTTCTTCAACTTCTCTGTGCTGCTTTTCCTTCGTCTCTAGACAAAGACTTGTGGTCTTTCAAAAGTGTAAGTACTGCAATAGTTAAATTATTTTAACGCCATTCTTGTTTTGGTTATATTTTCTGTTTCCACAGAACTTCAAACCTTCTGGAAGCTCAGTGTTGCATAACCCTGGCGCAATGTTGTAAGTTGTTGTTAGACATCTTATTGCAACATCTAAATAGGAAAATAGAAACTTTCCTCTATGTTTACAAAAATACATCTAAAAATACATTTTTCTGTTGTTGCTGAAAATGGCTCCCGCAGTCTGATATTTGTATGTCCTGCTGTCCATGTGGACTAGTGACTGCTTCATGGAGTCCTGTTTCCGTGAGATTAATGCTGTACGTTTGCTCTTGTCTTTGCCAGTGAACTTGGTAACATGAGGTTTGAAGTAAGTCATGTCCACAAAGTGGAGTGTGTGGTCCCCTGGCTGAATGACACCCTTGTCTTCTTCACGATCTCACTCCAGCTGTGTCAGCAGTTGAAAGATAAGGTAGGTCAGGAGCTGGGACTGCCTTAAGCTTGACATGACATGTGATTAAAGAGGCGTTCTTGAGTTTTAGTAGTCTCATTGACTACAGGTCTATTTAATTCCTACAGGTCACCTGGAATTTAACTGTTTTTTTAACTTTTTTATTAAACATAAACAACATGTCTGTGCATTATATAAGAATGTTTCTGCAAAATATGGCATTTTACTTTATTTTACTGTTTTAAAAATGGCATTTTGATGTTAGTTTTGAAAGCTTTTTTCCAAGTAAAACGTTTTGTAAAACTAATTTGTGTGTTTCTTACAGCTTACATGTCATGTTACAATAACTTATAATACACCATCTCTTGTTGCAGATTTCGGTCTTCTCCAGTTATTGGAACTACAAGCCTTATTAACCTCTAGAACTTTGGAAAAAGTGTTTCTGAGTCAAAGGACATGGATCCATGTACATAATTATTTCTGCTAATATATCTTTTGAGAAACATTTTTCTCTAAGTCAAAACTATACACAATGGAATATGTTTTAAACATTAATCACATCACCCTGCTGGTGCTGTTCTGAGGCTTGTGTTCTTAACGGACCAACAGGATGACCATACTAATGTTGCACATGTATGCACAGGAGCATAATTGCGGAGACTCTGTACATATGGCTATATATGCCATGTATGCTATAGATTTTTTAAGTAACAGCAGACTTGATATTTATTTTAGGTAGTATCTGCAATGGAAAGTGTTTTTTCTGTTTCAGCCCATGTTGTCATGTTAAACTTCTGTATGCATGACGGGCAGTTACAATTTTCCTGTCTACCACAGCAGCCTGAGTTGTGATAGTTACACGAACTATTCAGTATTCGCATTGAAAGGAATGATTAGAAACTCTCAGGCTAGCTGTTTGACTCTGATACGCAATGTTACTCCTACACTAAGACAAGTGGCCATATGGCACTTGTCAGAAGTTATGTCAGAAGTTAGCCATGACTGTGAATATATTTTTCTGTTCTCAATTTACAAACATTCCAAGAACAAAAACAAATGTTTATTTTAAGCATGAGCCATTTTTCAACTGGGACCATTCTTTTCATGCAGAGAAAACTGAATTTGTTTCACCTTGGTGATGTCTTGAAAGCTATTAATTTGCTTGATTTATATGAACAAATATAATTCAGTGTTGAGATTATTTATCTTATTGTGTTCCCATTTATTTATTGAGTTAAAGTAATTTGACTTTCATTTTTGTATTTGTAAAGCAAATGCACTTTTTTTTGTCTTTGTTAATTATGAAGTAATGATTCCCTCTAAACCCACGATGCCCATTCCTTCACACTAATGCTACAGATAGCGTTCCTGACATGTTAGGTTTTTGAGATTAAAGCGATTGTGAATGCATTATAAAAAGTATATATGGACCAAACAATCCACTGTGTGTGCAATAAATGTATTTATAAATGTATTTAGAATGTATCTTTTTTTGTTCTTTTCAATACTACTTTGATAAAAGTAGCATGCGGTTACTATGCTTGTTGTTTGTATTTACAAAGCTGAATGCTGAATGTGTTGCACGGATGAATTACTGACCTGTAGAAACGAAATGAAGAAGAGCTTTCCTATAATGTTAAAAATAATAGGATTTGCAAGCCAGAACTCATTTGGTGTTGCGGCCACTGTCTTTTGAAAAGCAATACTGGTGTCCTTGAGAGATTAAATAGAAACGCAACAATAGCAGGTCAAAGCACATTCCCTTCCTTGTCACTCTCATATTCTCCACTGGATCAGAATAACGATCAAGCATGTCCCGCAGAGGACACAGTGACTTCAGGATTTCACTGTAACCCACCCACCATAAAAAAAATAATCTAATTGATCTACTTTCTTTATTTGAACACAAACTAGTAAGCTAATTATAGGATTGTATGACCCCTAGGGCTTGGTAGATCACTCGTTTGTCTGATCTGAGCCCAGACAATACTCTCTCTTCGAAGCAGAGTAACCTCAACCTATTGAAAACATTCCATGCCAGGATTCACTGCTCTGTAGGTCATATGCCTGGTCTGTTACAAACCTCTTGAGAATAACTTCAGATCAGGGTTGTCTCTACCAAATTAGAGGGTGGCAATATCCAAATATCTCTTGTAAGAACAGAAAAACCTGGTTATCATTCCCAGAACTGTAAAGCTAGCATTAAACTCTTGGTTAGCAGGCAGTGATTCAGCTGTTGATGGCAGTATTGTGCTATTCTTGTCAATACAATGTCTGAAATGGAGGTTTTGTTCATTTGTTTTCAACTCTAAATGTAATGCAAATTAAGAAAATCTAAATCTGAATAGTGGTGATGTTTCAGTTTTATTATACTATAATTATAGTAAGAAGGGCACAGTTTGTAAGTAGGTCCTCTACCCAGTGACCTACATTATGTGTCACGTAAAAAACCCTTTCTTTCGTCTGTATACATCTAGGTGCAATGCTATTGTTTCTAAAGGCCATTAAGCACAATGTGTGTGATGGGTTAATGTGGTAATGAGGAAGATGTGTGCTGTTTGTCTTATTTCTTCAGTGTAGCATTGTGCAAAAAACAGTGATTCTTCAAATATAGGATCTCCAGTCATACGTGATCTTACATTCTAAAAAAGAGGTAGGTACAGTTTTTTTGCTCATTTGGACAGATATTTGAAAGTACAAAACATACAATTTATTTCAGATAAAAGCCGTAATCGGGGGACAGCGAAATGTTATCTGCCAACCCCTCCTGACATTTACAGATCTGACAGTCTCCTAATGAAACTTGATAAAGACTGGGGGAAAAAAGCCTAGTCATCTTTTTCTGTTTCTTTATCCTGTCTTTAAAAAGGGATTTAGGAGTGACGGGAGGAACATGTTCTAGGATGAGTAAATTACAGGATGTACAGTAAACTGGGGAAGCACTTCTGTCCCAGCAGAAGATCAGGTCTAAAATGTGAGCAAGACACTCCCAGTCCTCATGGGAGATCACTCCTGCTCTCGGTTTCCTTCCATTCTCTAACCTCCTCTTCCAATTCAGTGTCACAGGGCAGCTGGAGCCTATCCCAGCAAGCAACAGGCGCAAGGCAGGGCACACCCTGGACAGGACGCCAGTCCATCACAGGACAACAAGGTCAGTTTCCCCAGGAGTCAATTAACCTACCAGTGTATCTTTGGATTGCGGGAGGAAATCCATGCAAACAGAGGGAGAACACACTCCTAACAGCCAGCACCCCAGGCTCCAGACCACACTGAGACACACTTGCTTCAGATTAAGGCTGTGTTCCTGCAAGAACCGTCCTTTCGCCAACAGAAGGTGACCAAGGACCTGAAGCACATTTCAGACATGTGACTTGGACTCGACATAAGTAAAGCTGGCTTGGATGATGCATAAATACCTTGGATAAAATTACTATTCACAACAAAAATTAAAAAGTTAATATTTTATTGCTTGATTATATATACATGTAGTGAGACAATCACAAAATAAAAAAAGTGAAGCTGAAAATGTAAAAACGGTTAATTACATTTTTGTGCATTAAAGTTTTCATACAGGACAAGTGAAAATGACCTATTCTTCATATTAAGTTATTATATATTTAACGGGGTAATACAGCATTGCTTTGCTGTACAAGAACACTTGTCAAATTATCTCAATATGCAGTGCCTACAGTAGTGCTTATATATTTTCTTATACTCAAGGTGACTTTTGTTTACATGTCTGTACCCTGTAGCTTTATTGTGGTGATGTACTGGCCATGGTGTTAGTATTTGTTTTCTGCAACACAGATACTATAACTATTGCAGATCAAGTTTGTCTTCACTGTGTAATTTGATCTGTAGAGATACATAGCCTTAGAAAGGTTTTAAACCTCGTTCAATTTGGTTGCATTAATTAAGGATTTTAAATGCATTTATTTGGGCACCTGAAAAAGCTTATCAACTTTGTAAACAACCTTTGGAAAATGTCAAAAAACAGCTTTACATCAAACATTTTTAATGAGAATTCTGCAGTGCTGTTTCACAATGAGATATTTGCACATGGCACATTGTTAAGTCTTGTCTGGTACACACTCTCCAGACACCTCATTTTTAAGATGTTTGTGACTACTGAGATGATAAGAGTATTCAATGTATTAATGCAAAAACTACCCAGCAAAGGAATTTTTAGGGGCTGTCTGGGAAAACACAACGGCTAAGCTTCATCGTTGTCAATTTAATCATATTTTAATCAATTTTCTAAAAAAACACAATCTATATGAATCATGTAAGTAAACATTTTTATGTAATAAGTGGAAAATATAGTTCATAGAGTATAATTCATAACCACATTCTTTACTGGGAAAGATTTCTGATGTTACCCTAAAGCATTTTTAAACAGTTGTTAAATCATTTGTCCTAGAAGCCTTCACGCAGTTTGGGTTTTATTTTCCATCCATGGTGGATGTTGTAAGAAGGAATATTGGAATTTGCACATTTTCCTGCCTGATTCCATGACAGGTTTCAGCAGATGAACACAAGCGACTGTCCCTGTTTCTACGGCTCCAGTGCATAATTGTCCACACCCACTTTGGTCCTGGGGGGCTGTGTATAGGAGAAAATGTTAAAAAAAGTTACATCTGTCATTACAACATGTATTCCTCATTTACAATACATAATTCCTATGTTCTATCACAGTAATGCAATGTAATGCTCATGCATTCTGTTATTGAAAGTGTAAATATTTATTTTGATAATATATGTTTCTGAAGCATATTTTCACAAAATACCAAGAGAATGTAAGCCTTTCTATTCAGCATAAATCTTCCATTCAGAGCCCATTCCCAGCCTTAACACAGCTCTAACGAATCCACGCGGAGACTTTCTCAGTTACCTGTTACCTAATTATAGTGCCAAAATACCGAAACACTTCACTGTTGGAACTGAACAGCCGGTCTTACCTTCTCCGAGTCACAGCAGCAGCAGCAGCAACAGCGAATGAGAACCAGGGTCAAAAGCAGTAGGACTGTGCCTTGAACATAAAACAGTACACACATATATTTTATATAAATGAAACTCAAGAACATTATGTGCTTAAACTACATTAACCGGACTGGTTTTCTGTATTTTGCTGGCATGACATGATATTTCACAGTAAAAACCCCAATAAAATCAACAAATCTCATCATGTTTGGGAAACCTAAACAAATAAGACTCGTAGATCATGAATGAGCTCAATGGAGTTACAACAGTTGTCCCTAACTTTGAAAGCCAGCCTCACTTATTTCAATCCCATGTACTTGCAGGTGAAGCAGCAGGCTGTAGTTACCAGTGATCCCAAGGGCACAAGCTCACAAGTAACTTTTTAAATATTGGGATGGTCTTCCGATAGTGACCGATATTGTCTTCACTGGGTGAACCTCAACAGTGCTGTTCTTTACTTGTATTACAACTAAATCCTGTTTCTGCTTAGTACTGGAAAACACCTATAAACCTAACTAGGAAATTCATTGGTGTGCATCAAGATGATCTTTGTGGGTGGGATTTAGTCAAACGAAAGCCTCAGTTAGTTACTGTAGGTGTCACATCTCTTAAGCATATTTTTGTCTGTTTTCAAAAATTTGCCATGTCTCTTGTTTGTCAGTGTAGGCTACTACACCAGCACCTATACCAATTACTGTATTTAAAGTCCAAATATTACTGTACATCTTGGTGACAATTCACAAATGGAGTCTAACTTTGTTCACTTTAAATTAGTTGGTGTAACAAGTCAGCGTCTATAGTTTGCTGGGCTTCTAGAGGTGCAACATGGCTAGATCAGAAATGTTCTTTTGCCAAATCCTGTGCTTCACTTCCTATATGATAGGTTTATCCCCTAGAATGTCAAAGACACTACAGATACAGTATGTTGCACTCTTTAAATACCAGACACCTTCACTTACCTATAAAGATGAAAAAAATAGCAAAGGAAGCAATGTCCCAGTCTGACTGAAACATCTGTTTTGACTGCAGTCTGCTGACAGCATCATTAAACTGGTTTTGTAGCTCAGTTTGGATGCTGTTCTGCTGCATTGTCATACCCAGGCTCGTGAAACAGACAGGAGGAGGGCTGCTTGAAGGAAAGGAACAAAACGTACGTTTCTGTTAGAATCAAAGAATGTGTGTGATTTGTGCCTAAAGTGCCTTGCAAAAGTATGCACCCCCCTCTTACGATGGCCCATTCTGTGAAATTATAAAATAATGCATACACATTTTTTAAATTCAGTTTTTAAAAATATTAATGAACATAATATTTTATTTTGTATCAATGTTTATCACAAGACATTTTTAAGGTACTGCTTTTGTACAACACTGATTACTTGCTAGGAAGAAAATAAAAAATCAACTCTGAGGAAGAAATTTTGTCTCAGGTACTGAATGTATTTGGTGTCCATATGTATGTATGCTTTAAACGTTTTACAGTTTGGAGAAAACACTTTAGTCTACCATGGGCGTGATCACTGGGTTTCTAGAAGATTTTAAGTTAAATCACACACATAAGTAATCATACCTTGAAACTAAGAATAATATTGTGAGGAGTTAAGATGTTAAGAGTTTAAAATGAACTTAACAGCTGCTCAGTGTCAATTTTACATAGCAGGCAGTATAATCTAAATTATCATATAATCAATTCCAGTTTTTCTTTTCTCTAAATATACAGTATTCTGACTATATTATTTGCTACCCAAATACATTTTTCTCTTGTCAAGGCCTGTGTGCTAGAGGTTTCGCTCCTAAAATAAAAAGAACAAATAACTGTATTGTGCTAAAAGGATCCAGCAGGAAAAGGATTAACATAATTATGATACATTAGAGCCGACAGTGAGTAACTGAAGAGCGTATGAGATAAGAAAACACATTGTATCTGTAATATGTTCCTGACCAGGACTACTAATGCAGTAAATAATCCATCTAATAGTACTATCAATAGGCACTTCGCCCAATCTTCTCACCTACACAGAAGAGGCAAACAATTCATGAATACAGTGGCTATCATATTATCATCTGGTTTGGTCACTGTTCCGTATATGTGGTACCTTCTGTTTTTCCGCCACAGAATGTACAGATGAATGTGGTGTGTTATTAAATGTTATTATTTATAACAAGAGCAACTCACTTATTTCATGAGCAGTGTGGTGATCAGTATTGCTGTAATTCTACAATGAGATGCCTTTTGCTGGGAGTCTGCGTGTTTCCCCACGCGGACATGGGTTGTCACTGTGTGAAGCAGATTCCTCCATCTTCTACAGACACGTGAGCCAGGTTACCTGGCACCTGTAATTCTCCGCCTGTGTGTGTGTGTGAGTGTGCGAGTGCTCCCTGCAGTGGACAGGCCTCCTGTTTAGGGTGTAGTGGTCTCGTGCCCTGTGTGTTTGCCAGTTACTCCAGCCTGCTCTGACCCTGTGGACTAGGTTAACATAAATGAACATCTGCACTTAAAAAGTTGACACAATGAATGGAGAGGTGCAGTTTTCAGACAGCTTTACACGAAGAGAAATGCTCCATTTTGATATTAAGTTGATTTATATTTGCCTGCTAGCGTCATAAGTACAGATAAAAGCTTGAAATATAAAGTTCTACATACTTTATATACTTATAATGGAAAAGAACGTTGATCTAAATTAAAGTGTTAGATTGAAATCCAAGTATTAGCTTAGTTACACATATTAGCTTCGTTAGCTTTGAAACATGTACAGTATTTCCTATAAAATCTGTCTGAAAAGAATGCATGTGGTCTCCTCTAAGGCATGCTTTTTAAGATGTGTATTGTGTTATTCGTGTAGTTCTTACTACTGTTAATTTAGGGAAGTAACAAAAATCAGTGTTTTTGACAATCCTCAAACATTTAAGCAACACAATCAAAAGGCTGAGTATACTACATAATTTGTTTTACAGTTGTCAAAGTTTGATATTTAATCTCCCTGCTACCTAAATCCAAATTTCTCTCCAAATATACAAAGCGCAGATCTATCGTAAAATTGCAAAAGCAGCGATGTCTAAAATGGACGGAGCAATTTTGTTTCTCCGATGATAACACCTGACGGCAATACATACAGCCTACCGTAGGCCAGGATTTCTCATTTCCTTCGCCAAAGAAAAAAGTATCTTAACAGTATGTACAGTAATATCGTTCATTCCCTGTGTTTTGGGTTTATAAAAATAAATCTATTCACCTACCCCTGGAGTACCTCTTAGTATTGCCGAAAAATATCTTCCTTTTTTATTAGTTGGTTTTCCGGGTTATCACCTGATATACCTCGGCAAGAATTTGCATATTGAAAGAGGTGAAACAGGAGCTATTGTTGGAGTCCATTTCCTGACAGACAGCACATGGGTGTGGACTGCGGGTGCGCAGGTGTGCGTTACTGCTCGTAGACTGCAGACGCAAGCAGTGTACAGCAGGTTTAAATGCCAATGCATGATGTATTGGCACTCAAGATATCAAATACGAAATCTGGCATGTAAACACTGTATATTTACAATGTGGTCTTACGTTTAATGTATACATTTTGACTGCGTTTATGACCTGTCTGTTTCTTTTGGGATTTCAGTTTAAACACGGTCGTGGTAAACGCAACCCTACCTAAGGGGCCATTTGAAATAATTAATCTGAATTAAGAGCACCTGGGAAACGGCAACCCAGACAGCCTGCAATTTAGAAGCATAGCCTTTTGAATTCAAGCATGTTGGTGGTGTGTATTCTTCCCCAGACTCTATGGTGTTGAATTATTATTAGCAGTTAAAGACTGTTTAAATCTGCAAGGTTTCTCTGTCTCTGAAAATGTGTTGGTCGCCAGTCTTTGTGACAGAGATAAAGGCATGAATTAGAAAACTGGAGCTAATGAGAAAGAATGCCACTCAAACGGAACAGAAGGCTCCTGGCTGTCTCCTTTGAGACAAATGTCAACAAAGAAAATTCGTGGAATCTGTATCTTTTCAAAATGTTGTCTAACAAAGCACCACTAGTACAAAAGCAAATAGTAGCTGGTGGGGATTACATGTTACTTTTTATTACAAAACAAAATCAAACAGATTTGTTTTTAGACAGCTATGTAGGTACTGAACTGTCCCTATGCAAGGCAAATAAGAACCACAACAATTATTTAAAAAATAATAATAATACAGTAAATCAGTTGATAACATCTTTTTTTTGTGTGCTGATAACTCGCCTTCTTACGTGTTACACAGAAGACAAGAAACAAAAGGATAATCAGTTCACAGTAAAAGGTTGAGGCAGTACAAGTGCCAGGCAGAAAATATTTCATCCATCCACCCATTTTCTAACTGTTTTATCCAGTACAGGGTCGTGGGGGAGTTTGCACCTATGAAATATTTAATCATACAACTGAAAACAAATTCAGATATGAAGATGGATCAAGGTCACGGTGATGAGTGGAATGAATTTAAGAGAAGACAGGAACTCAAATCAATTTAATAATTCTGTGTCAGAATAAAAACGATAAGCAAACAAGCTGGGAAAAAAGCTCTGTGTTACTAGAAAAACTCAGATTGTGTTCAGACGGATACTGATTTGTATTTGAAACGCTGCAGGGATTGTAGGTATTCATATATATTCAGAAAGCTGTTTTTTAGATATTGAGCAATGTGTTTTAATGATCTTGTAGATCTTATAAAAATCATTTGGCTGTGCTTTGAATTTCCAATCAATGAAAATTGAATACAGCAGTAAGGAAATACTGATCGTCGCTTTCCAGAATTATCTTCACATTTACAGGATAACTCAAAAAAAGGTACAGCGTGTTCCCAATTTATTTTACAGCTTGAATTTTCAGTTGCATTTTTTAAATAACCTTGCATGCTTGGAGGAACAATATGATCAGACACTGAGTAGCATTTGTTTACGTGTGTGTTTTTCTCTTCCCAGCATCACTAGCGAAATGTCAGTGCGCACCCAGGAGACCAGATGATGTATTGGTAGGATGAAAGCTGTCAGGTGCATTGACATGGAAGACAACACATCACAGGGAGAGGAAAGAGGAATTAAAACCTGCTGAAAGTCCTTATATGGAGCTGGCCAGTCATGTCCTGATACGTCTGAGCTGCATTATAGAAATTACTTTATACCATTCATTTCAGCTTCTTTCAGTACATGCAATTAAGGAAATTGAAAATAGAGTCCAAACTTCAAAGGAAAGTTATATTTCCTGGTGATGAGGCACCAGAGTGTAGAGAAATTAGAGGATAATATTTGCAATTCACTCCATCAGTAAGAATTATTAATCCAAGTGCTCAGTCATGAATGGTTTCCATGTTACCATTATGTAAACTATGAGTGAAACCCTGTTTCCAGTCTCTATGTGTCCCAATGTGGGGAGAGTACTGGCGCATTATGGCTGCTGTCGCATCATCCAGGTGGGGCTGCACACTGGTCGAGGGGAGTATACTGTAGATGTGTATGGATTTATTTTACCCAATGAAAGCTCTTAGAAAGCTAAGAAAAAATATTCACTTGGTTAATTCACAACATTATTTTTAGCAAGGTTAGCCTGTTGTTTTCACAGGAAAGCTTGCAATCACATTTCTCACACTTCAAGTGTAAAGTCAGGTATCGTATGTCCATGGGAAGGTTTTGGCAAGCATTTTGGACTTGATGCAATCAATGTGTTTTTGTAAGATTAAAACCCAAACTACCTCAATCTGCACAAAAAAAATGTTGAATTTTCTCAGATTTCAGTATTTCCAACGTTTTGGCCTGGTGTTTCCTTTTCTGATTAAATCAGATAGCTTTGATACTAGCGACAAGGATTTTTCAGTGCTTCAGTGGGTGGGTGTTGAGGATTTTAAAATACAAAGTTTAATTTTCATTGTTTGGAACTTCAATAGCATCTTAAAGAAACTACCAAAAGATGTCAAATGTCCTGCATTTTGCTGAGGGAGATTTGCAATTTTATTTTCAAAACTGTCACTTTACCATTCGAACGCCTGCTCATTGTTGAGGAACAATATTTCTGATGTCAATAACTCTGCGAGGAAAATACACAGAGATTCCAAATCACTGATGTTTAAAAGATCACGATTTGTGAATGTTTTCAGCACGTGCCTAAACACACCTCTGTGAACAGGTATTTTCACACAGTTCTTTGCTCCTCCAGTAGCTGAACACTCAGGGCCTTGTGTGCTGCTTGAAATGTCAGCAAGGGAAAGCAAGGGCAAAGGTCACACAAAATTGTAAGAGTTGGGTATTGATTTATTAATTTTAGATATTATTATATTTTAATATTCAATTTCTCAATTGTAGATATTATATCTATTTTAATATGAAATTTCTCAGTTTTCTCAAATTTCTCAGCTTAAATCAAATGTAAGTATTTGAAATGTCCATAATAACAGGGGAATGAGCTCACTCTTGGCACAGCCCTTCTGAAAGGCTGCAGACTCTTTGCTTGTGCCTGAGGCTGACAAAGGTTTTGTGATTTTTTGATTCACCACCTTTTATGTTTGCCGTGTCAGCGCCATTTGGATCACAGTTTTCAAAACAGTGAAATATTAATAGTGAATGTTTAAAATTCTGGGAAGAAATGTTTGATAGGCAACCTGGCAGCCACTATAACTCTGTGACAGATATAGTGGCCCCAGATTGCAGCAATCTTCTTGCTTTGTATCCGACTATGGCACCTAGTTCAAGTAGAGCACCTAGACCAGAGCACCTAGAAATTGTAAAGTGGCCTTTTTCTACTGTACCAGGTTCTTTATATCTCCCAGAATAACAAATGCACCCAAAGACCAAAAAAGAGTACACAATTGGAGTATTTACTCCACACACAACTACACTCCAAATTAAAATGTG
This sequence comes from Lepisosteus oculatus, assembly GCF_040954835.1. Classification (NCBI taxonomy): domain Eukaryota; kingdom Metazoa; phylum Chordata; class Actinopteri; order Semionotiformes; family Lepisosteidae; genus Lepisosteus; species Lepisosteus oculatus. The sequence goes on from NC_090714.1 coordinate 895,096, forward strand.
TAATTATTAAAAGAGCACACACTAAGAAGTATCCACCAGGGGCACACACACTCACAGAAACAGTGAACCCCAGCAGCCCAGCACTGTCCAACATAATGGTTTTAGGAAAAGGCCAGAATAAACCATTCAACCATTTAAAGATGTTTCTTCTGTTTCAGTTCCAACAAGACCTTATAATTCGAACCCTCTAAAGCGTACAACCTTGCAAGCATGTAGCAGCATTTACACAATGCTGGTTCTATTTTTGTCAAGTTTTCAAATCTGGAAGCGTTTGAGGGGATTGTCACCTTAGATTGTCATCTTAGATTCATGATACACCCTTGTCAGTTTAAAGAAAAAAATCTCCTATCAAGTTGTGTCTCATGCTTTCCACACTGATTTTCCTCCAGGCAGAGGGAATATTCCAAGAAGAATTGTTACAAAATAAAAAGGCAAAATAGATTAAGGCAAAGGGAAATTACGTGTTTGATTGTTTTTGAAACAAGACTCTGGATTGTGTCGATTTCATTTTGTGATTAATGTCCTACTAAAGCATAGTGGAGAAGGGGGCTTATAAAATATTCTTATTTATAGAACGCCACTGAACTGTTCCTTGGAAAATAACCCATTCGATTCTCTCTTATGAATGAAGTGGAGAGTGAACAAAGAGCCACATTTTCATGTCTATGTCACCAGTATCATGGCTGTTTACGTCTGGCTTCACCTTGAGTTTGTATTAATTGTGGGCAGGCTTAATTGTTACATTTAATGCTTTTCATTTGTACAAACCTTATAGATTGTACTTTATTTTCAGAAAAAACCACCTAATTGAGAATCACCAACAGGCCATCAACTTGATGTCTTGGAAGGAGGTGCCTTACCAAACGCACAGAGCACGGCGACATCATCACCAACACACTTTTGCCCGAAACAAAAACAACAACAAACAAAAAAAGCAGCAACAACAAAAATGATGAGGATAATAAACGTTATTGCATATAGCTCCTAAAAAATTGTCTCTCAAAGAGCTTTACGGTCAGAAAAGAAAAACAAAGATAGGTGATAGAAGAGGACAAGAAAAACAAGGGCTTTGAGTGCGACAGAAGATGCAAAGGAGGAGACGCAGACCCCAGTCCAGGAACAGTCTTTCAGAAGAGTCTGGATTTGAAAGGGCTGAGAGAAGGTGACTCTCTGATATCCTCAGAGCTTTGGAGTGCAGCAGGGGAAGGCCCTGTCACCCATGGTATATTCACAAGCCTGGGGAAAAGAACGAACAAAAGTCATGAGGTGGGGAGTAGGAGGAGGATAAACCAGGAGGTCTTTCTGAATACAGAAGTCCTTCAAAACCTCTTGGCATACTTCTCCCGCTTGCAGTAATCCTCACTAACTGATCCATTGCAAAGAACTTTGACGTTTGGACTGGAGTTAAACATTGGTGTTTCGTGGTGTTTTCACAATTTCTGAATGCCATACTGCAGTAGATAACAGTCAGCCTGCCTGCTGATTCACCAAATGGACATTTCTGATCTCTGTAGTTAATCTCCACTGGCTCCAGTCCAAAACGAAATCCACCCTGACTACTGACCATCCTGCAGTATGTGTCTTGACATTAATGGCACTGCCTTAAAAGCAATGCATCTCCAGATAATTGTCAAAATATTTACTGAGGATTCTAAGAATATGTGAGCAGACCAACACTCTCCGTCAGCAAGCTCCAAATGCCCATGGCGTAGAAGTATCAACTCAGGTTCACGATGAGCGTCTGAAGAAAGCAGAGTGGTTTCTACGCCTCTGGTTTATCTTCCACAGTAGGCTGGTATTGACAATGAACTCCTGCAGCGACTGAAATGCCCAAGTGCAGCCTTTGGCCACCTGAGGAAGAAGGTGTTTAAGGATCTCTGTATCAAAATGAAACCAAGGGTATCTGTTGTGCAGTCACATCTGTTACTTCAATGTAAAGGACTGAAACATGGAGAACATACAGGGCACATGGGAGTGGATTCACCAAGAAACCACCCAGAGTGTTTTGTGGTAGATTTCACATAGATTTTAGAATTCCACATAAGGATATTCCACAACTGCAGCAAAGAGAACCTCAGCCTGTGTTAACAGCTCACTGGTGAAGTCGGTCCCGGGGCGAGAAGTTACACAGGTCAGGCCAAACATGCCTTGTCTAACTGCACACAGGAAAAATATAAGATAAGATATACATTTATATTCCACCCAAAAGGGTGGACATTTGTCTTTGCCATCACAATACAAAACCACAAAAAACAAATAACACTCAACATAACATACATCAGGCCCGTGATTTTTCTTGAATTTGTTTTCTTGGAATTGTTTGAAATGCACTGTGTATTGAATTCAACCTTGGTGGAGGTGGTGAGCCTCTTTTTTAAGTTCCCTAATTTCTCCACTGTAGTCATTCTTGTCAAATGTAAGGCAAAAACTATTCATAAGCCAGCTCTTTTTTTAGTGTTAAAACCATTTGCAGTATATTCAGCATCTTCTGTATACGTTGTTGGAGAAAGGACCTTTGTCCTGCTTCCACACTAGAGTTTTCATTTAACTCCATGCAGTTCTCCAGGTCTTAGAGCTGAGTTTGCCTTCTATTTTTGTTGATCTAACTTCAGATCTGATTTCCTTCTTAAGAGACTCATTACTCTGTTGAGAAGCGACAGTATGTACTTGCAGCACAGGAGGACATCTTCAGCACATCTTCAGTGACCTGTTTGCCCAAGACTTATTGTTTGAATAAACTTGAACGGCTTTCATAGGAATCACTCTTTCTTCACAGAAGACATGTTTCTACAAACCATATCTGCCAGGTTGTCTACACTGTCACGAGATTCAGAGAAGACTTGAAATCCGGGCAGCGCTGCAGACGCAGGGTGCTGTCTTGTTACCAGACCAGACATGCTGCACTTGCTCTTTGGCCACCTCAGGGCTGTCCTGAAGGCTGGAATAAAGCGCACGGGGCTCGATTGTGACGAGCTGGGCAGCTGACTGATTGGTAGAAATGTTTAAAGACTTACTTAAGCTGCAGTGGTTGAAATCACCTAGGAACAAATGAAGTGCGTTGGAGGCTGGAGATTGCAGAGGGTGAATGATCATACAAAAGCTGTTGACAGCATCTGTTTCTTGTGTTTTGGGGTTATGAATATATGATGGCAAAGTTGTTTTTTTTTACTCAGATGGCCCTTTTCCCAAGATTGCACCCAGAGGAAACCCACACAAAGACGTGGAGAACATGCTAACTCCATGTTGATAGCAACCCAGCAATTGACCCAGGGAGGCAGCAATGCTGTCACTGTGCCTGTTACGTTCTGCAATGTTTGTGAATGCACTCCTGTCTCTTGTATCTCAAGCTCCATACACTGTCTCTGCAGGATATTCTGTGAAATCCCTAAAATTCTAAATATGGAAACTTAAACTCCAAATGACCCAGCTTTTCACAAGGATTCCTGTTAGTTTCAACTCATTTAGTTTCGCTACTGCTGAGAAAAGACTAGAACCAAATTTGACAGAGCTTTGACAGAGATGGCAGGCAAACTCGAAGAGTTTTCTTGACTGAAATTATTAAGATCTTTGACAATCTATCAAGCACGAACAAGTACAATATTCAATAAATAACAATATATCTGACATATGGTATTCTTTGAGTGTCCTTTTGTCTTTTCCAGGAATCTTTATTGTCTGCATCAACTGGTATTAGTATTGATTTCTAATTTTAGACAAAATATCCTGTGCCCCTCATGTATTGTATTCTGACTAATCCATTTACAATTTACAACCTCAATTAATCCTTTACCCTTTTAGAATGAATTTGTAGATATACTAAAGCATTGAATACCAAAAACAGCAAACAAGCAAAAGGAAAACCACAGCATGTAAAAACCAGAAGAGTTTGCATTAGGTCTGCTTAGTGAATTTATAATAGAAATGACTATAATAGAGTTAAATTTAGAATCCAATTATCAATGACAAAGAAGAGGCACCTTTAACTTCCATGTCTCCAATGTATATGTGCTCCTGAGTTATAAAGTACTGTTTTCAATTAAGTGTAATTGCAGCGATGCAGCTTAGCAACACTGCAGTCAATGTTCTTTGAATTCATCTTTCGTATTGTATGACACCTCTTAACCACAGCGGTAAGAATCCTCTGCTCTATATTAATTTAGAGTTCACCAAGAACAAAGATTTAGATTAGTGCAGAGAAAATAATATTTGTGACTAAACAAGAATCACACAGGGAATCAATACTAGCAGTGTTAAATCCAAAGGAAGGAATCCACAGTAAGTGTTTTTAAAAAATGCCATCCACTACACTCTCTTGACTTCAACCATAAGCACCACCTCCGGTTTGCTTACAGATGGAACCGAATCCCAAATTACTTTTCTTGCATTGTTGATCTGTACCTCCGAATTGTGCAGTGCAGATTGTAAAAAATACTCTTACCTATTTCACATGAAAATTATTTAGAGAATTGCATCTAACTAGATCAGCAAGAAAAGGGTGCTTGCTGCTTTATACAGGAGAACCCCAGCTAATTTTTTCACTTACAAAGCTCCATCAGTGTATACAGAATACACAATGGGTGTACAGTCTGGTTTCTTAGCATAAAATGTATCTTTATTGTCTTAAGATTCTTGTCTACACTTCACCATAACCAGTGCTCTTACACTCGAATAAAACAGTTGCTTCATTCCACAGCAAGGGTACAGGCTCCTTTCCACAGTTATCCATAGTGTCTGGGATTTGAAACCCAAACCAAACTACTCCCAGGTGAGAGAAACCTCAATCCAAACTCTCCCTCAATCTTAAACCTAACCTTTAATCTGACCCCTTCATCACCTTAACCATTAGCAGCCTAACCTACCCAGCTGGTCCTGTTTTGCCGGGGTTGCTAGACAAAAAACCAAAAGTGTGGCTCTGACACAGCTGCAGTCCGGTCTGCTACTACTTTACCTCGTCTTCTTGGTTTGCTGACTAGATATCTGTCTGTCCAGTCTGCACGATTCAACTTGAGAGCTACACTTTCTAGCCATTGAAAGTGATTATGGTTGGTTCCATTGCCTTTATCTCCTAAGCTTGGGAGTGTTTTTGTCTCTTTTGCATCTGTTTCCCCTTTTAATGCCACCCGTCACGAAGTGTACAGCAGACAACAATCACAGACTGAGAGACTCATCAATTAGCACGCAGTGAGCTGAGCCGGCTAGGACCAGCGCTGGACCAGAGGAAGGACAACTCCTGGTGATTGAGGTCATCATAGGAGCACCTGGATGAATTGCCCATGTACTGTTCAATTAGCTCAGCTCAGCCAGTGGGGTTACTGGCCTTGTGTGCCCTCTTCTTCACACTGGGAGGCAAGTGGAAAGGAGCGGATTGTTTGAAACTGAAGATTATTTGGGGGTGATTCTGTGCAGGGAGAAGAGTTGTAGCACTTTTCCCTCCTAAGATTGTTAAGAGACATATTCAACTGCAGTACCTGCAAACTGTCACTGTTATTTTAACACCAGATACGCTCTTTTCCACCTGTGCACTGCCAGTCGTGTCTGATTCTGACCACGACAGTCTATCTTTGTCTTATATTCCAGCCTTCAGCGATTCAGCAACGTGTTCAGAACAGTCAAGATTGTTCGGTTGCATGATGTGACCAAAATGTTTTAATTTTAATACTGTGCTAGAAAAATGGAAGACATTTTCATTGGTGTTAAATGAAATGAATATATTTTCCCAGTCATAATTCATAATGAATACATTAAGGAAGTTACGTCCTATAAATATCTGGGAATATACTGTGCATAGATGCTAATCTGTCTTGGAGGGCACATGTGGACTTAAATCTGTAGTAAAGTACAAAAGTGAATTGACTTTCGTTGCAGGTTATGGGTTTGGTGCCAGTAGTCTGATTCTGTCCATGTTTTAATGTCTGTAGTAGTGTCTTGCAGTATGGAGTAACCTTCTAGTTTACAGTGTTTCTGGGCATCAGAAAGCTAAGACCTGCAGACTCTTGAGTTGTGTTTTATGTTTTTACTGCTTGCATTAAGAGTAGGTTGAGACTGAGTATCTTCTCTCCCTCACGTGCTCTGCGTGAAGAAAACACTGATGCATTCAAACAGATGTTTTAGAGTCCCTCAGTGCAGACTTATCAAAATGAGGAATTCCTTTATTCCACCGTCAAAATGTGCAAAAATGAAAAGGCATTGTGCGGTGACTGTGGTTCTGGTGATCTGTGTGGGTTTCTGTAGAGGCGCTGTGACCTCGCTCGCACAGGTGTGACTAACAAGCGGCGCATTCGCACGGGTGCAGAGCCGCCCGGCTCGCGTCTCGCAGCCGCCGCTAATTTATGACTGAGGCGCCCCCCCTCAGGCATTCTCTGAGCCTCCAAACCCCAGCAAACCTCCCTCCTCTCTGAGCACCCACACAGGAGCTGGCTGTGCCACTCATCACAGCCCCTAATGTAGCCGGCTCTTCAGCCTTTATTTCAGAGTGTGGGGATAGACAGTAGACCTTCTCTTTTTGGTGCATTGATTAAAATTGCTCTGAATGTAGCATTGCTTCAGTTTGGTAGGTAAGTATTTTGCAACCAGTCGTCTGGATATGACCGTTTCAAGTCATTAAATGTGATTTTCATCTTTTCCCGCAGCCGGGGATGATTTTCATCAGCATTTTGGTTTTCCTTGCTGACCTTTTCCTAGTATTATAGCCATCAGGAAAGTGCTTGCCGGATGTCTCGCCTAATCATTTACTGATGCATTCTTTTCCCAGGCACTGAAACCGTTTTGTTAGCAAGGCATCTTTATGCATTTCCTCTCTCCAGTCACATGGCCTGTTTAAAGGTCACCGCTCCACGTCTCAGTCCGTCTGGTTCTTAGTATGGCACAGCCGGGTGGGTTTCGGCAGACTACTCTTGGCTAGTGAGCAATCCGTTAATGATTTCCTAAAATAAAGTCAGTGAATGTTGTCCTTTTCTGGGTCTAGAGGCGATCTCTGTAAACGATTATGTACTGTAGGATCCCACTCTTGACTTCTTTATCAAGGCCAGAATAAATCTTTATAAACATTTAAATGATTACATTGCACTTGCTTGCAGCTCGGTTCAAATGAACCTATTAATTATTTAATAGTATTGTGAATAATTAATATATGTGCACATTTTGTGTAAGCGAGTCTAAATTCAGGAAGCATGCTTTCTGTGTTTCATAAATGCAGCATATAGCCATCGGTACATATCCTGATGTATGAGTATAACTTATAAATATCTGTTCTCTTTCTACATGCTTTTTAGATTTTGCTTGGTTCACATCACCTTTTGAAATATTTCTTTTGATCAAAAAGCTTCTAAGAGAATTTTTGCTCCAAGTTAAATGCATTTGAAAATGAAATTGAGCAGAACATATATTGCAAAACATGAAACAAGTCAGAAGTTACATTTAAAGTCAATCTCACAACATCTACAAGCTACCTTTTACATACCTAGTGTGAGAGGTTGACTTTGTACATCAAAAGGTGTGCTAATATTTTTATCTCGATTCTTAAAAAAGATACTTTGCCTTTCCATCATAAAATGGAAAATTAACTTGCGTATTTGAAAATACGTATTACCCCCACTGCATTTTTCTATGAAAATGGATACTTTGATGTCAGCTTCCTTATCGGTGAGCTTGCCTTAAATTGCAGCTCTTAGGTGATGTGTATACCCATTCTGGCTCTCATCATGTTCACTGCTTTCCATAATATTAGCTTTACACTAATGGAATGAGGGGCACCGAATGACATGAAATGGTCATGCGACTGGCTTTCAATTCCCAATACAAAGAGTGGGAGGAACGCAATAAAACGCATTTAAATCAACTTGTCATTTTGCCTCTCTTGTACACCGATAATACTGAATGGGATTTTGGTTAGTACCATCTTCATGTGACGACGATAAGTTCCATTTTTCCTTTTCAAGGCATTGCAAAAGTACAGCATCTCTCAGATTTTGACCGTTTGCTTAGTTCCCTGCGAATCGTGGTTTAAAACAAGTCTGGAACCTATGGCGTCTGATGTTAACTGCTGGAAGCCACACCCCAGCTGGGGAATTGTGCCCACTGTGAGCAGTAACATCCTCAGAGTTTGCCGTGTCCAGTCGCTTGTGGTTTCACTGAAGCAGTCAGTACTGCAGCACTTCAAGAGTAATAAAAGCAGGAGCTGTTAAAAATCTGCTAGGGAATTAATAATATAAGGTGATAAAGATCTAGAAAGCAGTTTAAGTGTATAACCAAGGTATTTACAGGAAAAGGTTAAAGAACGTATTAGCCTTAAATAGACTTTAAAGAAGAGCATCAGTTCCTGGTCCGTGACAATTGTCACATACAGAGAGGTTAAGGAAGCTAAATGTCTTCAGTGTAGAACAAAGGATATTTTAAAAATCCTAGGGGGTAAATATGGGGTCAAACCATGGGACTATATCAAATTCAGTAAAATATATAGACGGGTGTTACAATTTTAAATTAAAGGTTAATTTATTTACAACCGAGAACAGGCAATCACTCCTTTTGACACAGACAGATGGACAAATTGTCTTTTACTAGCAAATATGTTTCAGATAATAACTTCAAAATTGTTTCTGAAGACAATTAACTTGCTGCAATTTTTTTCTTTAATAAAATAACTTACCAGGAGTAAATTTTATTATAATTGAACTTACTACTGAAAAAAACATAATCCAAGCACTCTTGCCTTTCAGAGGAAGTGTGAAGGTGTTGATTTTTTTTTCTTGTATAATTGAATAGTTGTTCAACCATTCAGCACTGGCTTGGAGAAGCATGAAGTGAAAATGGAACCTTGTGGTGTTATGCGTTTGTTTTTAGTGGGAGATCTAAAAGTCATACTGCCCCGAACGCAGGGAGTCTGAATTTTTTTTTTCACAAAATAATTGCTTCTTATGTTCTTTCTGATGAGAGCAACATTGTCACCTGTACCCCGAATGTGTCAGATCTCAGAAGCTTGAAGAGCAGTCTGAGGGCAATGAGTTCTTTCAGGAAAATCAGGTTACAGGTGCTGGAGGGTGGCTTCAGACACTGTGCTGTTGGTGATGCTGTCCTTCAGACACGATGTTAAACTGAGGTTCCGATTACCTGTGGGGAATAAAGATCCCGTAGTGCTGTTCGTAGGTGTGCGGTATTAACCCCAGCAGCCTGGCTATATGCAACTGGTTTGCGCAAGCTGGCCTTTCTGAATTTTGAGTTGAATATGATCATTGAGGTCATTTCCAGTTTTCTGCCTGGTCTGTTGTGTGAGGGGACTGCTGATTTTTCATCACACAGGTTCCCTCCCACTTTGGGATGCTGTGGAGGAAACAAAATCTATACATTCACTTGCTATTACCAAAGAAGGGAAAAAAAATAATTCTTTTTTGAGTTTATTGGTATTTTAGAAAAAAAAACTATATTTGTGTTTATTTTAATTTATTATTAAACCTTTACTTTTGCTACCTAGGTATGATTTGGAGCTTTTTATGATAAAAAACCTTCAAAATGTCTTTTAAAATTGGTAGAGTCAGGTTAATTATTCTTTCAAGAAAATAGCTTTATTTTTCTTCTCTAATACAGTAATTTCTAAATTACATCTGCTAATGACACAAGGAATACTTGCCAGGCAAAGTCCTTAAATGAAGTAATTTCATGTATTTCAGCTTGTGTTCATGGGGGCTGGAGGATGCAGAACATGCAATCATGATTCATTTGGACATTACTTGGGTAAGCAACCCTTTCTGCCTATTTTATATCATCATTCTGAAATCATCTTCAAAATAATATGATATTACAATGCAGCTGAAACTGGTGTTGTAAATAATGGCCTTTCTGAGCTTCTTTAAAGTACATAGAATATAGGATTCATTAGGACTTCATTATTCCAGACGTGTTTTAGCTTCTTT